>NC_079455.1:41169011-41346511 GCF_903798145.1 Danio aesculapii | reverse complement strand
TAACTTTATATTTTGTCTATTTATTGTTAACCAAGCAAAATATGGACATAAACTGAATCAACTGAATTTTGTTTCATATCAAGCTTCACAATCTCTTACAATAGTTTCCGTGCTAGATAAAACTATTTACTAGACATTACACATTTACTAATCCTGAAATTTAAAAAATGAAAATCATGCAAACAGAAATAATAAATAACAAAATATGTGATAAATCCACAAAACAATACATAAACAACAACTACAAGAAATATAGTAATAGTAAAATAATAATAGGCAGAAGAGAAATAAATAATAATTAATTATTTATAAATATTTTTATTATTATAATAAATAGAAAAATAATAAGAAATAGAAATAATAAGAAATAAAAAATTATAATAATAATAATAAATATTAAGAAAATAATAGGAATAATAACAAAAATAAATAAATAAAAATAAGAAAAAATATTAAGAAAAATAAATAACGTTATATAGACAAATGTGTACATTAAAGCTCTGGACTTCAGCAGCTGACAAAATCTCCGTGCACAAAGCAATGACCAGGATCCAGAATGATTGCCTTATTTTGTAAAATTGTATTCTATTGATCTCATTCTTGATACTGTGCATTTATTTTTTATGTTTTTTTTCTGTTAACTTCTATTCATTGGACACCCTAGTTTAATTAAATTAATTAGTTGAATTCAGATATGTCATTATATTGTTTTTTTCAGCCTGTATGCTTTGTTAACAATATTAATAATAAAATATATATATAAAAAAACATTATATAAAAAAAAATTAACACCTAAACCTATCCTATAATTCAAGACAACAATGCATCAACACCACTTAAAGTGGACAGTCAATGAAAAAAGTAACGGTCATATTCATATCTATTTATTTGACACCCTAGTTTAATTAAATTAATTAGTTGAATTCAGATATGTCATTATATTGTTTTTTTCAGCCTGTATGCTTTGTTAACAATATTAATAATAAAATATATATATAAAAAAACATTATATAAAAAAAATTAACACCTAAACCTATCCTATAATTCAAGACAACAATGCATCAACACCACTTAAAGTGGACAGTCAATGAAAAAAGTAACGGTCATATTCATATCTATTTATTTGACACCCTAGTTTAATTAAATTAATTAGTTGAATTCAGATATGTCATTATATTGTTTTTTTCAGCCTGTATGCTTTGTTAATAATAATAATAAAATATATATATATATCAAATAAACATTATATAAAAAAAATTAACACCTAAGCCTATCCTATAATTCAAGACAACAATGCATCAACACCACTTAAAGTGGACAGTCAATGAAAAAAGTAACGGTCATATTTTACCTTCCTGTTTGGAGGCTTTTAACACCTTCCTCCATCTTCCACGAGAGACTCCATTATGAACCACAATTTGTTCACTCATGTCCAGAACTGAACTACTGTTAAACTCACTATAACACTAATACAATATATCAATACAGTTTCAATAACAATAACACTAAGATCGTCAGTCCAAAACAAACTGCAAACACAGTGAAGTCCACCACATCTCCAATCTCTCCATCTATTGTCTTCCTGCTGCTGGAAACCTGAACTAGGTCACTTTTAAACCAAGACTAGCTGAACCAAATTCCTCCTGTTAGCTAGTGCAGCGAGAGTTAATCCAGAGTTTAAAGAGTTAATCCAGCGTTTAGTCTCGATCTGCCATTAATAAAGAGTAAAATCTATCTGTTTGAGACTCAACACACTCGATCATGGCTCTTAAAGGCTCTCAGGAGGGCAGAGGAGATAACAGAGTGTCCTGAATAATGTATTTCTAAGAGCCAGTAACAGGACACCAGCCACAGCTCCTGTCGTTTCACTACTCAACTCCAAACACTCAAGCCGCAGATTAACAGAAAAGGATGAATGCATATTTAATATATCAGAGGATATACTTTCTAGATTCTCTTGTTCACAGCAGGCACTCAAACGAGAGTACATCACCCTTATATAATAAATAATTTGACACTAAGATAATAATGAGATGTAAACGCTTTATATTTCCAGTACACATTATATTTAAAGAATAAGACATTAAACACAAAAAAAGGAAAAAAATACAAATAAAAATACAGTTGAAGTCAGAATTATTAGCCCCCATTTGATTGATTTTTTTTTTCTTTTTAAATATTTCCCAAATGATGTTTAACAGAGCAAGGAAATTTTCACAGTATGTCTGATAATATTTTTTCTTCTGGAGAAAGTCTTATTTGTTTTATTTTGGCTAGAATAAAAGCAGTTTTTAATTTTTAGAAAAACATTTTAAGGTCAATATTATTAGCTCCTTTAAGCTATATTTTTTCAATAGTCTACAGAACAAACCATCGTTATAAGATAACTTGCCTAATTACCCTAACCTGCCTAGTTAACCTAATTAACCTAGTTAAGCCTTTAAATGTCACTAAGCTGTATAAAAGTGTCTTGAAAAATATCTAGTCAAATATTATTTACTGTCATCATGGCAAAGATAGAAATGATCATTAGAAATGGAGTTATCAAAACTATTACGTTTAGAAATGTGTTGAACAAATCTTTTCTCCGTTTAACAGAAATTGGGGAAAAAATAAACGGGGGGGGCTAATAATTCAGGTGGGCTAATATTTCTGACTTCAACTGTGTGTGTATATATATATATATATATATATATATATATATATATATATATATATATATATATATATATATATATATATATATATATATATATATATATATATATATATATATATATATATATATAAATAAAGAAAGACATTAAAAAAACGTTTTTAACTTATACACAAATATATAACATGTAATTTTGTTTTTACCTTTAAAAAAGATTTTTAAAAAATTGCTTAACCACATTTCTCAGTAGCGTGGCAGTAGCGTCTCTACTTTCTAAATCAAAAAGCTTTAGAAAGTAGCGCAGTAGCATCCACACATGCTACAAGTACTGACCGCGGACTCACGGAGCTGTTCTTCCTGTTTTATAGTGGTCGACAACAAAGTTTTTGGTGCGTTACTGCCACCTTTCCTAATGGTGACGTCAACAACCAATTAGGCTAGCAAGTTGCTTAATGGAAAGATGACTGATAAAGAGGAGTTATTTTTGACCATACCTCGAGAAGTACATGTTAAGACGCAATAACGATAATTCAGATGCTGTACTTTAGTTAAAGCTGACTTGATTTTTATTTGTCCTTAGTTAGTTGAGTTGGTTTTAATCAGCTGTGCGTGTAGCTCCACCTTTTGGTACCTTTTCTCATGTTTAGTACCCTTTCGAAAGGGTGCTGAAAAAGTGGTACAGTACTTTACGGTTCGGTATGCCTTTTGACAGTGGAAAAGGCCGTAAAAGCATACCAAAACGTACCACTCAGTTGAAACGGGCCATATGTAGTGTAATTCATTAATGAAGAGTTGTAAATATACATACAATATAATGCTCATTCCTAAATATTTCCCTTTACTATTAATTAATATAGTATTTTAAATGTGTTACACCTGGTTTTATTGGATTTTTAGTTTTTTCTTTTACATACTTTGTTTCCGTTTAGTACAGCATATTATTTGCAGTAAATAACAACTAAAAATTCTGCCTCATATGTTTCATTAACAGTTTTCTTCATCACTAAAATATGATTGACTTGGATTTAAGTTACCTCGATTTAAAAATGAAACTTTTGCCAAGCAGCTTTTAGCTTAGCTTGCTACATTTCCCAGGGGGTAGCTTTTAGTGTAATTAAGCTACATTTTAAGTAGAGTAGCTAATAGCTTAGCACACTACATTTTTCAAGTAGCTTGCCCAACACTGATATATATGTATATATAAGGCAGATTAATCAAAAGCAGACAATAAAATCAAATCAAAAAAAAATAAAATGTAAATAATTAAATGAATTATTACGCTTATTTTATTTATCTTAAACCAGGAATGGCTGTTATGGACTTTATATCACAATGTTTTCTGGTATTTACTGCAATAACAATAATTTTGAAATAATTTCTATGTATCCAATAAGAGATCATAGTTTGTTTTTAATCATAAAAAAGATTAATGATGAGTGTTAGTATTATGGCTTCTATTTAACTATAACAACACTATCTGGATCTGTCTTCAGGTCAGGAGTTCAGTGTGAGAAATAAACAGGAGCTCAACCTGATAAATGATTCAGCTTGCTTTAAAAGCCTTTAACTGAGATTAAATTCCTCTATTAACACAAGAGTCCAATTTGGTTGCATGAAACATTGAAAAACTTTATTGGAAGGATGTTAATGAATGTTTCAGTCGAATTTCACATCCTGCTGTTTTTGCTGGGACACTTTTTCAGATATTTCTCAAATGATGCTTAACAGAGCAAGGACATTTTCACAGTATTTCCTATATTTTTTCTTCTGGAGAAAGTCTTATTTTTTATTTCAGCTAGAATAAAAGCAGTTTTAAATTTTATTTAAAAACATTTTAAGGTCAAAATTATTAGCCCTCTTAAGCTATATTTTTAAAGCAATTTTTTTTCAATTGTTCACAGAAAAAACACTGCTATACAATGACTTGCCTAATTACCCTAACTTGCCTAATTAACCTAGTTAAGCCTTTAAATGTCTCTTTAAGCTAGTGTCTTGAAAAATATCTAGTCAAATAGTATGTGCTGTCATCATGCCAAAGATAAAATAAATCAGTTACCTGTGTTCCTTGTGTGAGGCCTGCTGGGAGTGTGTCTGCGCTGAGCAGGAGGGCTGTCCTGACAAGAAGACGTGCCATCATTAGACAGTATGTCACTCATCTCAGAGTCTGAGTGCTGGTGCATTCTGGGAGCCTGGATTTGCAGTTGGTGTTGCAGAGCTTGAATAAGCTTCTCTTTCTCCTGGAGTTCTGCAGAGAGTCTGACATAAACACCAACACATCACAACAAGAAGAATGAAACTCTCTGGAAACAATGAGAGAGACACAATAAAACAAAGTAACGATCAACACAACTACAACAACACCACTCAAAAAAAAAGAAAAGAAGATGAGGCTGTAAAAAAGTAAAGCTAAATCCCAAATCATATACTCATATTTAGTTTTTAAAACATTTTGTTAGAAGTCTTCTAAGTCGTATTTACTTAACAGTAAAATTGTGAAATGTTTTAATGATTTAAAATGACTTTTTTTCTATTTTAAATGCATTTTAAAATCTAATTAATCACTTGTGGTAAAATTCATCATTATTAAAGTAATATTGTCAAAAGTATCGACTTCGGTATCAAACAATATTTAAAATCAGGGAAAGTTATTTTATGAAGTAATGCATTACAATACTGAGTTACTCCCCAAAAAAGTAACTAGTTGCTTTACTTTTTATGGTAAATAATGTGTTATATTAATTTTGAGTTACTTTTACATTACTTTTTATTACCTGGCTGAGGCTTGATCTCTTTCAGAGCTTGTTTTCTTTTTTTTTCTTTCTTTTTTTAAACAGAGCAGCTCTGCAAATAACAACACACTGTATAACCTACACCTTCATTTACACATCAAAAAAACATTAAAAAATATACTTCCATATATACAGATTATTGGAAGTTTCAAGCAATGTGTTTGCTACTTTTGTACTATTTGCCTTAAGTAAAATTACTGTCCATTGAGACAATCCCCTTTTCTTCGATGCGTTTAAAATAACAAACACATTCTCTCATTGACTGCGTGATTCATTGACTTTAATTTTAATTCAGCAATTTATTTTTTAAAAGCGAATTAAACTAAAAAGTTCATTTTAAAAAAGTAACTCAAATATTATTACTTATTTTTTTTTTAAAGTAATGCATTACTTGTTACTAAGAAAAGTAATATTATTACGTAACTTGCGTTTCCCTCAACTCTGCTTAAATTTTTAAAACTTTTTAAAAACTTTTCCCGCCATAATTCAATCACTGTTGAGCAGGTTCTTAGGGTGCTTTCACACCTGTAGATCGATTGTTTTGCTCCAAAACAGGGATTAAAATTGTTACAATGTTGCTCTTTGTTCTTGGTGTGGTTCGCTTTCACACGGCAAAGTTTCTAAACGGACCAAAAGAGCTAAATGTGCGAGTAAACTCTCGTCACATTGGTCAGAGTTTCACAATTTATTTTGCAGAGTCCTTATTTTAATTTATGGCAATAAGACAAGCAAAAAGCTGCGGTTTCATTTTGAATATTGACACCCACAGATATAGTCACCAAATATAAATCAAAGGTAAGACTTTATTATACATAGCCGCTGGCTGGAATTATGCATTATAAGCTTTACGTTATAGAGAGAAATAACAGACTGCAGTTCGGTCAGTTTTCCTAACAGATAAACGGCTCTCATTAATAGTTCAGCATGCTTTCACTTTCGTATTTGAGGTGAAACACACATTTACTATTAGGAATGACATCCCGTCCTACTAATAATTCTCTCTTCATATGGCCGTATTTGCATATTACATATCCATAATACACCATGATACAGCCTAGTTCGGATCGTTTTGCTTTCTCACGACAATCAATCAGCTCCAGAGATTGTTTTAATCGAGCCTGGACCACCTCATTCAGGCATTCTCGGACAGATTATTTTGGCACAGATCCGAGCGCCATTGCTGGATTCACATATGCCAAACGAACCACGCTAACTGGGCAAACGAGACAGGTTCCAAGACTAACATCTAGGCGTGAAAGCACCCTCAATCACCAGATTGGCCATTATGTTCACATGTTTTAAGAACCTGCTCGACAGCACTCATATTTTAGTGGAAAATCAACAATTCCAAAATTTCAATATCAAATGGTTCAGGTCTGTACTTTTTTTTTTACATTTCAGTATTGACTGGTACCAAAGTTTGCACTTTTGACAACCCTAGTCTTGAGTATTGCATGATCTTTCAGAAATCATACTAATATGCTGATAAATATTTTAAAAGAAAAAATGTTTAAAAAAAAGATTTAAAAATGTTCAGGTTGTATAAAATGTTTATTAAAAGTTTTCATTAGTGAATGTATTTTCTAACACAAATTAAAAACGAACAATACTTTCACATCATTTATTAGTCGAAGTTCAATACTTACTGAAGCATTATTAAAATCTAAATTCATGCTTGTTGACATTAGTTAATGCACCGATGAACAACTTTGTTTCATGAACGTTAACAAAGACGAATACTGTAATAACTGTATCGTTCATAGTAGTAAATACATTAAGTAACACTAATACTTCATTGTAATGTGCTACCATTTTTTGTAACATTATAAATTCCTTTACTATCACTAATGATTAATTTAATGCATCCTTGCAGAATAAATACATCAGTTTCTTTCCCAAAAAATGGAAGGTGTAATTTACAACACTTTAAAGCATGTATATGAAATGGGATTAGAGCCTAGAACTAAAAGAAAAGGCCGTCACCTGAATAAAAAAAGCAAAAACAAAAGCTCAATTGACTAAGAAAGATGTGCACTGTAGAGATAACAGACACACAGCACTGCACACGGCCCTTACATGCAGCACTCACAGATCAACGTAATGCTGTGTGCTAATGGCGAGATTCTGGTTCTGTCTGCATAAATAAATCATCTGGAGCTGCTGCTGATCTCTGTCGCCCTCTATCTGAGAGCGCAGGCACTGCAGCTCCTCAAACACCCAATCACAATCACTGTCAGGAGGAAGCCAGACTACAGCGTCAAACACCAGCTGGGTTAATGGGTAAAAGCAGCTACAGCGCAACCATGAACTTTTATTCCATTCTTATGACACTTTCCTGAGATGTTAGCATTTGTTAGATCATTGTGCATTTGCAAGTATGAAATGTAAAGCTGTTTTTATTACCTGTGCATCATTTCTTGCTCCGCCCCCGCCTCATTTTCCACACCCACACCTCCTGTAGAAACTAAAGGGTAACAGAAAAGACCTTTATACAACAACAAACTTATTCTACAACATTATTTCGTGTTTAATTGGCAATAGAATACTAATTTAAGAAAGTAAATGTATTTTACTGTATTTGTTGCATTTAAAATACACGCTGAAGAGTTGCATGAGCATCTGCTTATGACTTTAGTTTACAACATGGGCCGAATTCCATAGGCCAATAGGCCTCAGTTTTAAATTTAGGGGTGCACTCACACTAGGCTATCCGAACCGTGCCTGGGTGTGTTTCCCGGTTCGTTTGACAAGTATGAGTGCTCTGAGTCGGACCCAGGCACGGCTCTGGCCCGGTTGGTGCTTGGTTGGGCTTTGACGTGGTACGCTTGTAGTGTGACCGCAAAGCGTGCCTGAGCATGAAACTGAAGACGAGACGTCACTTTGTTTCATATGGAATTATTAATCATACTTGCTTTTCAATTAAGCAAACTGTCATAGTTCATTAAAGATGCAAACACCTTCAGAAAACCTCCTAATACCTGCAGCACAAGGACTTTTATGATAATTTATGAGCATTAAAAGTGGTGGATCTGTTCGGCAGAATATTTAACTGCGTGTCACTGCATCCCAAAGGACTAAAAATAATACAAAACGCTATTAAAGCTAAAACTAAAGCAATGTCCATTGTGCAGAGCAAGAGCGCTTCTCTTCCTGTTAAACAGAAGAGTCGCATCATCGATGAAGTAAGCGTGCTCCGGCTCGGAATGTAAAATGCCGTGTGAGTGCAGGCCGGCAGGGGAGAGGGGACAAGTGGGCTTCGGCACAGTTCAAAGCAACTTTATCTAGTGTGAGTATGCCCATAGAACTCACTTTCACAAAGCACTTCAGCCCTAAAACCAATTCCTAAATCAGTGAAACATTTGAGGACTCATAAGTCACTGAGCCTGAAACACAAACTATCCTAACATTTTTAAAATATCTGACCACAATGAGCTTTTGATAAGTTCTGACCTCGCAAAGGTATTCCTACATGTTGAGCAATATGTTTTCAAATTTATTTTAAATTTAGTAGATTTTTAAAAATTTATTTTTATATTTTCATATATATATTTATGTATGTATTTATGTATATATGTATGTATGGAAATGTGTGTTCTATAAATACAAATTTGGCCATTTATCTATATTTCTCGATACACTTAATTTGTAAGGATTTAAAATTGTAATAATTTAAAAGCATTTAATATTTTAAGCATTTAAAAAAAAAAAAAAAAAGCATTTTTCGTCTACGAAAAAACATTAAATTGTAACATTTAAAGAAATTTAATTAATATGTAGAACATTAAAAGTCAAGGAACATACTTTCTAGAATGCAATGCTTCATGTAAACTTTATTCGAATATGGCAACATTTCTATTTTTAAACCTTAAGATAACCTCTAACTAAAAACTGCTACTAAAAATTATATATCTTAAGTGGAATAAGGGTCCAGAAGTGTAATTTAGCACCACCAGGTTTTCATTCATTAAGTAAAATTTTAAAATTTTGAATCCAATTTTGCAAAAGAACATCTTAACTTTATTATAGACTGCACATTAAATTTAACTTAAATCTATTTTATTAGGATTAATCGTTTGAAATGTACCATCCAGTTTTCGAGGGGGTCCCATTGCGGGAGGTCACATTGTTGCACATATTACTTTTATATCTCAATTTCTCACGAATAACATTTGAACAAAATGTTGATCATGCAATCCACGCAAGAAGTCAGAATTTTTAGCCCCCTGAATTATTAGCCCCCCTGTATATTTTTTAACAGAGAGAAGATTTTTCCAACACATTTCTAAACTTAATAGTTTTAATAATTTTATCTTTGCCATGATGACAGTAAATAATATTTGACTAGATATTTTTCAAGATACTAGTATTTAGCTTAAATTGACATTTAAAGCCTTAACTAGGTTAATTAGGCAAGTTAGAATAATTAGGCAAGTCATTGTATAATGATGGTTTGTTCTGTAGACTATCAGAAAAAAATATTGCTTTAAATTATATTGATCTTAAAATGGTTTAAAAAAAATAAAACTGCTTTTATTCTAGCCGAAATAAAGCAAATAAGACTTTCACAGGAGGGCTAATCATTATGACTTCAACTGTATGTGTGTGTTTACCCTGCTCTAGTCTCTCTAGCAGACTCAGACTGCGGTCCAGTTGCTCTCTGAGTTGAGTTCCCTGATCAGAGTGCATGTCAGTGGGCTGAAGTAAGTCCTCCAGAGCCCCTCTGAGCTCCAGCAGCTGTTTCCGCTGTTCCAGTCCCAAACCACGAGACACGCGGATCTGCTCCCGAAGCTCACACAACTCACGTGCCTGAGACTGCACCAGAGACTCGATTCTGCACAGAGAGAAATTACAATTAACAAATAGGGAACATTTAGCAATAAGTTGATCTGTTGATCCAATCGATAAGTTGATCCCATCTAAAAATCAAACCTGTATGAGTTTTCTGATAAACATAAAAAAATGTATATATTTCCCGGTCTCCACTAACTTCTATAGCACAGAAAAGAAGTATAAAAGTAAATAGCAAACTAATAGAAAAGAAAAGTCAAGCTAAAATAGCTTGGTTACCCATGTTCTTTCAGGATTACACAGAACATTTTTTGAAGCCTAAAGTTACTCATTTTGCTGCAGTTTTTCTCAAAATCTGCAAAAGTATTTGCAACATTTCACATTGTTTTGCAATGAAAGTATACTTATTTTTACGATTATGTTTTGCTTAAATGGCACTGGGTTTGTAATTTTTCATAAAGAAAACAAAATAGTGAAAGAAACTTCATATTTGATATATTTTTTTAAAGTCCACTCATCTTCAACCCCTTCATAAAGATATTAAAATAATTTAAAGAAATCAAAAAGTTTTAAAAAGTTCTCTTCTATGTTATCAAAATTATAGCTAAAGCCAGATTATTGGGATATTTAGAGCATTAAATTACTATGCATTTCATGTAATTTATCTGCTTTACTATTCTGAAAATATAACAAGTTTACGTTTTTAACATTAAAATTAAAAAAGCAACTATGTTTTGCCATTTGTTTGATTTTGTGTCAAATTCTGTGATTGCGGAATTGCTCAATTTTAGAGGGACTGACATAATAAAAATAATGCACACTCAAAATTAAAGATACAAAATCTGTCACTGGGGTGGTACCTTTACCATACAGGTGGACATCAGTACCTTTAGGGTAGACTTTTGTACGTTTAAAGTACTATGAGGTGCACATTAGTCCTTTTTAGTTATTTATAGATCCCTTCAAGGATAAAAATGTACTTTTTGAAAAGGTAATGCCCCAGTGACAAATTCTGTACCTTTATTTATGAGTAATTATAAAGATATAATCTTTGTTGTTCAGCAAAAAAATATATATTTATATAGTTTGACGTAATTAACATTACAAACACATTGCAAAAAATGCTTTTTTTGGTTTTTGACTTGTTTCTAAAAATATCAAAATATTCTTGAAAATCAAGAGGACTTTTCAAGACAAGTAAAATTGCCTTGTTTGTTTTCAGAAATAAGTCAAATTTAAGTGAGTTTTTCCTTAATACAAACTAAATAATCTGCCAGTGGGGCAAGAAAAATACTCTAGTTTTCGATATGATATAAGTTTATTTTACTTAACCCACTGGAAGATTACTTTGTTTGTTTTAAGGAAAAACTGGTCATGAAACCTCTATGACATGAATGGGAATGAGATTGTATGCATGCTTATGACAGCTGTCATTAAGTGTCATTCACTAGGTTATTACATTTTAAATGCAAAGATGACATTGTTTGTTATGACAACTTGACCATCAAATAAATCACAACCTGTTTTTATTTTTGTCATGACAACTTGACATTACCAAGACAACAAAACTTGTCATAAATCTGTCATAAACATGATTGTCATGAAGCCATTATAAGTGTCATGAATTTTATAACCACGTAATTATTTTTTCTTTTTGACCTCAACTACAGTGTTACAAGCTGAATTTGTCATTAAAACGTCATTTAATATTAATGACGGTGCAAAAATTAATATGACCGAGTAACACAAGACACTTTTAATGAGACATTTAAATGACAAATACAGTTTGTTTCACTGAAACGTGATCAGAAAAACATTCATGACAATTATTAAGACCTCATGACGATCGTGTCCATGACAGATTTATGACAAGTTATTTTGACCTGTTTATGTCAAGTTGCCATAACAAACAATGTCATCTTTGCACTTAAAATGACAAAACTGAGCAAATGACACGTAACAACAGTTGTCATAAGCACGCACAAAATTCCATTCATAACATGTCATGCCATGAATACAAAAGTTTCATGACAGTCTTATGAACACCCCCTTCAAGTAAAGTGTTACAGGAAAAACTTTAATTTTAATGACCTATTTCTGAAAACAAAACATATTTTACTTCTTGATATAAGATTTTGTTTTAGATATTTAAACTAGAAACAAGACATAAACTCTAAGTAAGAAAACTTATTTTGCAGTGTAAATCAGATATCATATAATTAAAAATGTTGATGATACCTGGAAGGAGAGCCTGGTTGACTGCTTCTGTTCAGGCTTCTCTCTCTCTCCAGCTCAGTGCTCAGCTGGGCGATCTGAGCCTTCATCATCTTTGTTTCCTCTTCTTCGCCTGCTGTGAGGTCAGAGGTCACACTTAGGAGCTCAGATGATAAAGACTTCTTCCTCAGCTGTCTCTGGAGGTGCTGGATGACTCTGTGCTGTCCTTCGATCTGCGATCGGAGCTGCTGAATGTGCATGTTGGAGTCGGCATGTGGTTCAGAGGGCTGAGGAGAGCTTAGGCCAGGAGATGAGGGGTACGAGGGGCTGGAGGCAGTGGTCATGTCTGGAGAAAACCTGTCCTGAGGGCCTGAGAGGACCGGAGAGAGAGCAGGAACCAACCGCAAAACACCATCCACATCTGAACAAACAGAGAAAGACAGAAATGGGATTTACTTAATTTACCCTTGTGGGATGTTTTCATCCATTCTGGGGTGATTTGAGTCTTAATTTGGCCACAACTTTATCTGTGTTTTAGCAAATCGAATGATTTTTGGTGAGAAATCTTATTTTGACACATATTTTGGGGAAAAAAAGCTTTGAAATATTTTTAAAAAATCAACACACTCTTGGCAAACTTACTATACTTTTATTATGTTAGTGGCTGGTTTTGCCCCATTGACTTTCATTACAATGAAATTTTTGATTGTAAAGACATGATCAACAGTAAAAATTACAAATTGTACCTCTTTCCAACAGGGAAACCATAAACAATTAAGAATGAATTATTATACACTGTCATGGTTTTGCAATCAACAAATGTCATTATAATGAAAGTCAATGGGGCAAAAACAGCCACCAAAATACCCAAAAAGTAGTCAATTTGATCAGAACACAAGGGTTAATAAATAAATAATTAACACACACCCAAACAATGGTGGAAGAAGGTTGCAATTTTCAGGGCAAGACGCCACATTAGTGATATTATAAAACCAGGAGTAACCATGATTTGGTCATGCAGAAAAAGTAAGGGATACCATGTTAAAGCACACATTATCAAACAATTAAGCAAGGGTAAGGAATAAGTGCACCCCAAAATTAAAATCCTGTCATTATTTACTTACTTTTACCCATGTTTTTTTTTTTGAGTATATGATATAATTGCATGTATACCTACACTTTATACCCATAAAAAATGGACGGATATATATGGATGGATGGATATATGAAGATGGATGGATGGCTATATATGGATGGATGGATGGATATATGGAGATGGATGAATATATGTGTATAGATGAATGAATTGATTCATATGGATGAATATATATATATATATATATATATATATATATATATATATATATATATATATATATATATATATATATATATATATATATATATAGTTGGATAGATATGTGAGGATGGATGGATGGATGGATGGATGGATGGATGGATGGATGGATGGATGGATGGATGGATGGATGGATGGATGGATGGATGGATGGATGGATGGATGGATGGATGGATCTATATGGATGGATATATCGAGATGAATATATGTAGATGGATGGATGGATATATAGATGGATGGATATATGTGTACTGTATAGATGGATGGATTGATAGATGGATAGATGGAAGAATGGAATGATACATATGGATGGATGAATATATATAGAGATGGATGGATGGATATACAGTTGAAGTCAGAAATATTAGCCGCCCTGAATTATTAGCCCCCATTTATTTTTTTCCCTAATTTCTGTTTAATGGAGAGAAGATTTTTTCAACATATTTCTAAACATAATAGTTTTAATAACTCATTTCTAATAACTGATTTATTTTATCTTTGCCATGATGACAGTAAATAATGTTTGACTAGATATTTTTCAAGACGCTTCTAAACAGCTTAAAGTAACATTTAAAGGCTTAACTAGGTTAATTAGGTTAACAAGGCAGGTTAGAGTAATTAGGCAAGATATTGTATAATGATGGTTTGTTCTGTAGACTATCGAAAAAAACAACAGCTTAAAGGGGCTAATAATATTGACCTTAAAATAATTTAAAAAAAATTAAAACTGCTTTTATTCTAGCCGAAATAAAACAAATAAGACTTTCTCCAGAAGAAAAAATATTATCAGACATACTGTGAAAATTTCCTTGCTCTGTTAAATGTCATTTGGGAAATATTCAATTCATCTTTATTTAAAAAAGAAAAAATATTTTAAAAAGAAGAAAAAAAAAAAAAAAAAAAAAATCAAAGGGGGGCTAATAATTCTGACTTCAACTGTATAGATGAATGGATATACGGAGATGGATATATATGGATGGGTAAATATATATGGCGATGAATGGATGAATACATAGATGGATGAATATATTTATATGGAGATGGATATATATGGAAATGGATGGATGAATGGATATATGGAGATAGATGGATATATGGAGATGGATGCATGGATATATGGATGGATGAATATATATGGCGATGGATGGGTGGATGGATATATATATATATATATGGATGAATATATATATGGAGATTAATGAATTGATGTATATATAGATGAATGAATATTTATTAAGATGAATGCATGGATGGATGGATGAATATAAATGGATGATATATGGAGATGGATGGATGAATATATATATGAATGGATGAATGGATGGATGGAGATAGATGGGTGGATATATATGAATGGATATATGAAGAGGGATAGATGAATGGATACGTATGCATTGATGGATCAAAACAAGTTAAAGGGATAGTCCACCCAAAAATAAAAATGTTGAACACAAACGAAGGTATACCTGAAAACCTGTAACCATTGACTTCCATAGTATTTGTTTCTCGCACTATAAAAGAATGGTTTCTTTTTAAACAGAATAAAGACCCTTAAATAGGTTTTAAACAAGTTCAGGGTGAGTAAATGATGACAGAATATCATTTTTTGGGGGAGTATTTGATCCCTTTAACATTCTTTGATAGTCCAACATAAAGCAGTTAAATAAAAACAGCCCAATAAATAAAATGTTAACAAAAATGACAGTATTTTGAATTTTGGCTTCAATTTCTCTTTAAAATACCCAAAGTGTTAAGTCACCATCTCTAAAAGTGATCACCAGTGTTCATTAGGAGCATGCAGTCAGTAACAGCAAAGCTTGGATCCTCAGTGAAGATCTAAAGTGGTCTTTCCATGCAGAAGTCATGCACTCTTGTTAAAACAAAGCGTTTCCCCCTGTCTACCTGTGCTACTGCCCTCCACTTCCGCCTCACTTCTTCCACTCGTTTCGTACCCAAGGTCCTGCACCTCCACCTGCACCCCTTTATCATCCCGTTCACCAGGGAGCACTACAGCACACACAGGGTTGAGAACAGCAGCCCGGATAGACAAATGAGCAGCAACAACTGATAATTATATGCATTTTATGTAAACGGCATGCTATATTGGTTTAAAATCATCAGAATTTATCTTTACTTTTTGGTGATTTAATATCAGCAGCTGTACTAAATAATTATACCTCAGTCTAAACAAAACTGTTTCCTCCTTGACCACAAGCTTCATATTCTGACCATATCAAGTTATATAAGACACAAAAGTTTGATAAATTAAATGGGATTTTTAATGAGCACAGAAAGTCAGGACCTCAGTTTAACGTCTCATCTGTAAGATGGCGCTCATTGACAGTACAATGCTCCCTTCACTATACTGGGGCATTAGGACTCACACAGACCGCAGGTTGAAGGCCCCCTGCAGGCCTCACTAACAGCACAGTCTCCCATTCAGGTAGTGACCAGGCTCAGCCCTGCTTAGCTTCAGTGAGTAACCAGTCTTGGGCTGCAGGGTGATACGGCTGTGGCTGCTATAGAAGTGGATGAATAATTGTTTGTGGACAATGCAGTTCCAACCTTGCAATTCCAGACTGATAAACTCTTTAATACAAAGTTTGCATTAAGTATTAATTTAAAAGTTAAGGATAGTTCACCCAAAAACGAAAGTTTTGGAACCACTTGAGAAAGAGCAAAGAGTGAGTAAATCTACATTTCTGAGTGAACTATTCAGGGTTTTGACAAAAATCAGGAGGCAGTTATGGTGATCTACAGACGCCAAGTCATGCTCAAGTACTGGTCATGTATCTAATTACATTTAATATTAGAATATATTTTACTTGACACGATTACAAATATAATGCAAAATGTGTTTATTTCAAGTAAGAACATTTTCATTATTGGATAAAACCTCTGCCTCATTTTAAGCAAGGCAAATCCCTGCCTTTAACTGAAACAGGAGCATTTTTGTTGTGTTTCTCAGTTATTATATGTCCTTTCAATTAACTTTAGTAAATGCTGTATGTAAATGTAAAACAAGATTTAAAAAAATAATAATTTAAAAGCCCCCACGTAAATGCTGAGGTGAAATATGCAAATAAAAGCAATCAGACTCTCCATTTTTTTGCAACCCCTGGGGTGATTAAGCTATATTAAAGACAGCAATAGAGTCAGATGCAGTAGATTGATTTTATAGCACCAGGTTAAACTTTCTGACATCTTTAAGGCACACATGAATTAAAAATAAATACAGGCCACAACTGAACATGGAGGATGGTCTCCGAGTGGCGTTCTCCAAAATTAAACTATGAATAGACTTGGGCCTATTAGTATGTGTGCTCCTTTGTGTGCAAGGTCTATGTATTTATAACCACCTCAGAGAACACTGGGGGTCGCGAGTCACTGGCATTGTTATTTTGGGCATCGTGGGTTGAAAAGTTTGGGAACCCCTGCATTAAAACTTCTAGATTGAGTTGCGTGTTGTTCTTACCTTTGTGCTGTTCAAAGTGTTTGTCCTTGTTTGAGGCATTGTGCACAGCAATGACTGACTGAGTGAGCGCCAGCTTCTCCTCTAATTTCTGACAGGCTCTCTGCCTCTCCTTCAGGGCCTTCTGCAAACTTTCAATCTGGGCATTTCTCTCCAGATTTTCAGTTCCAGGTGCATCTCCACCTCCTGCGCTTTGACCATGCCCACTAAGTTCTTTCTCAAGTCTGGCCATTTTCTGAGCGAGCTCATTATGAATATGAAGAAGCATCAAGAGGTTCTTATGAAGATTCTGGTGTGTGTAAGAGTCCAGAATGTTACATTGCTGCTGTGATTTAGAGCTCTCCGAGTTCTGAATGGGTGTGCTTGTCTTGTGTTGGTGTTTCTCAATGCAAGCTGGGTCCTCCAACATATCTCTTTCCAACAAGGCACATCGCAGCATCTCTAGCCACTGCTGCAACTCTGTACTGGACAAGTTCTCCACATGATTTGATTTTGAGCAAACATCTGCAAGGGACTGGACTGCACCTTCAGCAGCTGTAATGCACTTAGACAGGCATTCAGTTAACTGTTGACTCGACTGGACCTTTCCTTCCTGCAGTCCTGGAGTCAAATTCCCTTCTAGATCTGTGGATGCACCATTTTTAGTTGAACTCAACTTTTTAATGGTTGCTTCCGAAATCCAGAGTTTCTCCTGTAGTTCAGTGTTCAGCTTGCACTGCTGCAACACTGACTCCTGTAGTGCGTCCACTTGCCGCCGCAGGTCAGAATCCGGTCCAAACTTTGTATCAACTTCTAGTCTTTGAGGGTCTTTTGTCCCATCTATATTCTGCTGGGAAGATTTGACCTGACTGATCAAGTCCTCAAGCCTCTCACAGAGCACCTTTGTATCTGCCTGCCCTTGGTGCATTTGTCGGTTTGTTGTGTCCACATTTTTGAGTGATGCGATGGCAGACTGTGCCGTATTTAAGCAGTCCAAAAGCTGAGCATTGACTCTGTCTTTCTCCTCAACTGCCTTTTGCAGTTCTGCACAGCGTTGTTGCAATGTCACATCTCCTGTTTGACCAATTCCACACTCCGAGTCCAAGCTACAAGCGGTTAGGTATGCAATAGTGGATTCTGCTGCTTGCAGGGCCTCCAGGTACTCTCGATTGAGCTTGTCCTTCTCCTGTAATTCCACCTGCAGTTCATCCAACTCCTGAACTTGTTGCTTCAGGTGCGAGATTAGTTCCTCTTTCTCTTGGCATTCTTGATTCAACAACTCTAACTGTGCCATGAGCTCGGATTCAAGATAATCATCAGTGTTATTGTCTTGTTTTGTTACACTGGTTGGACTCAGCCGAGCATCTTTAACCTGGTCTATTTTGAGGTGTCCTTGCTGAGCTGATTTTGAGGACATCTTACTGTCAGTGCTGTAATCAGACTCTTCTGCCCCAGTGTGGTGGTCTTTTCTCATGGGTTGAATGTAGTCTGAATTTAGTTCACTCAGATCTTCAGAACTCTGTCCGGTACTCCTACTGGACCTCACAGGTACTGGAAGACGAGATTTCACATATGCCTAATACAAACAACATTATTTTACTGATTAGATCTTTTGAAACAAACGCAAAAAAAAAAAAGAAAAAAAAAAATTCAGTGAAGCATTGGAAGCATCTCCACATTGAAAGTAGGAAAATTGGTGATGTGGCATACTGGATAAAGCCTTAGATTGGCAATTAAAGTTTGCATGTTCAATGCACCTTTTGAGCTCTTGAACATGGCTAACTCAAAGTTATTTTTATTTGTATTGTTCTGAGAACTCTTAGTGTAAACATTTGTAAAGTTCTCGTTGGGTCTGAACCAACAACCTTTTATTTTACAAACCATAACGCCACACCTACATCCAAAATAAGTGGAAGTTTAATGACTGATACTCACAGCATGTCTGGCCATGTTCTGCTTCTGACTCTTGCTGGGTTTGGTATTTCGGGCAGGTCTTCTTCTCTCATCTTTCTCCTCAATCTCTTTCCCTTCCCTTTGTTTTTTCTCTAGTGAACTGACATGTCTCTGTGAATCTTCATGTCGTGTCTGCAGTTGTTCCATGTTGTCGGCCATGCTGACCATCACCTTGGTGTCAAGTTGAGTAATGCTATCGGAGTGGTCAGAGTTTCGTTCCAGCTGCTCTTTTAAGAATCGAATGATCTTTCGATGACTTCTGGCTTCAGAACGAAGCACCTTCACTGTGTGGTGCAAGTCTCCATGGCTATCGCTTTCACCAGAACTCTCTGCGCTCTCTTTGGATTCTGTGGCATTTTCTTCCTTCAGAAGTCCACGGAGTTCAGACGCTTCTGAACGGAGTTTGGCAACTTGTTCTCTACAAATTTCAGCAATATAAATGGTCATTTATAAAATCAAAACTATAAAAATTCGATATCACAATACGAATAACTAGTAATGTTATACCTGAGTTGAGAGACTGATTCCGCCCCACAATCTGAGAGCAGGGATTTGAGTTCTGCCTTTTCAGACTCATCACCAGGGAATTTGGATGTAGGCTGTACTGCCCTTAGCTCTTTCTGCATCTGTGATGGCTGATTAATTTCAACCTTATCCTTTGGAGAATGATCTCCCTGCTCACATCTCTCCTTGGGAATTAACAACAGGTGGGACAACAGTAAATAAAAATAAAATAAAAACACACAGAGGTTTCTTTACACAGAGTGGATGCTAGTGCTAGGCATGGAACAATAAGCGGTTTCAAGGTTTACCCTGGATTGGAAAAAAGAAAACACCACAAATATTTCCTGTTATACCTTTTCAAGGTATATGCAAGTTGTTGTTGTTTTGTTGTCAAAGACAATTATTTTTATTTATATAATTTTAGGGCATCAGTATCTCCAGAAGCAAAGGAGCTTCCACATCAAAAGCTACTGGTTAACCCACAATTCAGCAAACATCGCTTATAGACCAGCATCCTATAGACCAATGCTTCTCATTGACGTTCCTGGAGGACCACAGACACTGCCTGTTTTGGATATCTCCTTAGTCTTTTACACCCATTACAGCTATTTCAGTCTTTGCTTATGAGCTGATGATCAGAATCAAGTGTGTTTAAGGAGACACGGAAAATGTGCAGAGCTGGTGGTCTTCCAGGGACGTGGTTGAGAAACACTGCTACAGATCAACTATAGACCTAAACAGTTCATTGGCTTATTTATCAAAAAAGATAAAGATACAACAAAAAAGTTACTGTTTTTTACATTTACATTTAGTCATTTAGCAGACGCTTTTATCCAAAGCGACTTACAAATGAGGACAAGGAAGCAATTTACACAACTATAAGAGCAGCAGTGAACAAGTGCTATAGACAAGTTTCAGGTGTGTAAAGTCTAAGAAGCAAAGCATTAGTAATGTAAGTTTTTTTTTTTTCGAGAGTACAGTTAGTGGTATAGCCAGAGAGGCAGTGGGGTTACCCAGACATTTTAAAATATTTTAGAGCAGTAATCACAATACTGTAAACCCGTGATATTTTTAACCAAGTTTATCATACCGTCAGAATCCTATATTAGCCCATGCCTAGCTAGTGCTGAATGATTTTGAGGAACTAAACTGAATTTATGATTTTTCATACAAAAACTGGTTTACACTTATAATTGCACCAAGCCATGTGGCAATTCTAACAAACCATGCAGCCTTAAGCCTAATTTACACTTCTGCGTCGAGTGATCGCAGCACCCCACAGCACATAACTTTCACGTGCATATTTATTACTGCATTCTATATGTGTTTAACACATCTGAAACATTAGCAGGCAGTGGGGTTTCTATGTTCCTTTGTTGAGTTTCTTTGTGGGTGTTTTGAGTTTACACGAAACTGCACGAAAAATGTGGTGTATTAAAATCGCTCAAACTTACTCATTCAAGAAAGAGGCAAGAATCTGAGAACGTGCAACATCTTTAAATTATAAGGTAAGCACAAAACAAAATGAACCATCTGGAGCTCCTCCACAGGATTCAACACTTGTTAAACACTCACACCAAAGGGCTTTCTCTTTTTCAGCCCACATTTGTCACTGCTACCAACCTGACCAATCACAGCTCTTGTGCTATGCATCGCCGCTAAGTTACATTTTTTTAGAGGTGCGCATCAGGATACAACGAAGGGTATGACACTGTGCAAAGGCACTGCTGAACCTACCACCCGCACTCGACACAAAAGCATAAATTGTCCTTTAGTGGATTTTTTTGCCCACCGAGTCGATTCACTTATGCAAATGTGTGTAAATATACACTCACTGTTCACTTTATAAGGTACACCTGTCCAACTGCTCGTTAACAAATTTCTAATCAGACAATTACATGGCAGCAATTCAATGCATTTAGGCATGTAGATATGGTCAAGATGATCTGCTGCAGTTCTAACAGAGCATCAGAATGGGGAAGAAATGTGATTTAAGTGAGTTTGAACGTGGTATGATTGTTGGTCCCAGATGGGCTGGCTTGAGCTGATAGAAAGGCAACAGTAACTCAGGGCCTACTCACATTATGCTATCCGAACCATGCCCAGGCCCGTTTCCCGAATCTTTTGAGAAGTGTGAGTGCTGTGAATCTGGTTCAGGCATGGTTCACTTAGACGGCCCTGGCCCGGTTGGAAGAGGTCTGCCAGAGTGCGATTCACTTGGGCTTTGGCGCGGTACGCTTATAGTGTGAGTGCAAAGCGCACCAGAGCCCAAAACTGAAGACAAGACGTGACTTTTAAGGGACTGTTTCATATGGATTTATTAATCATTCTTACTGTTCAAAGAACGCAAACTGTCATAGATTATGAAAGACCCAAAACCTTACTACATGACAGCTGCACCTTCAGCAAACCTCCTAATTCCTGCAGCATGAAGACTTTATGATTGTTTATGAGCGTCAAAAGTGGCTGATCTGCTCGGCGAAATATCTGACTGCGTGTCAATGTATATCAAACAACTAAACCGATATAACTAAAGAAATCGCCACTGTGCTGAGCGAGAGCACTTCTTAAACTGATCAGCGCATCATCGATGACGTAAGCGTGCCCAGGCCTGAATGTAATGTAAGTGCGGGCCGTCGGGGGACACGGGAGGGGGGACAAGCGTGCCTCGGTCTGGTTCAAGGCAATTGTACATCGTGTGAGTATACCCTCAAATAACCACTCGTTACAACAGAGGTATGCAGAAGAGCATCTCTGAATGCACAACACGTCCAACCTTGAGGCGGATTGGCTACAGCAGCAGAAGACCACACCAGGTGCCGCTCCTGTCAGATAAGAACAGGAAACTGAAGCTACAATTCATACAAGCTCAGCAAAATTGGATAATAGAAGATTGGAAAAACGTTGCCTGGTCTGATGAGTCTCGATTTCTGCTGCGACATTTAGATGGTAAGCTCAGAATTTGGTGTGAACAACATGAAAGCATGGATCCATCCCGCCTTGTACAATTCTTGGCATACTTTGGGCCCTAGTAAGAAGTACCTAATAAAGTGGCCGTGAGTGTATATTTAGTCAGTTTTTATATTAATTTCAGTAATATTTTTGAATAATATGCAAATGATTTATGCACAATACAGTTTGTAAAGTAGTAATTTCTGTCTTTTATTAGATATATTAAATGGGAGACTTGCTTTGTTTACCAAGAAAATAGATCTAACTGGATTTGCATTGTAAATCTTAAAAGTTTTTAGTTTCTATACGCTCAAAATCATTCGAAAGAAATCCGCAGATTTGTAAACAATTCTGCACTGAAATAGCAAAAACTGCAAGTAGACTCTGTGTGACCTACAAAACTGACTAATCTATTAACATAAACTTGTCTTACCTTTATGTTTGAAGCTGTTAGTGACGCGCCGTCTTCAGAAGAAGGTTTCTGCTGTCTCTGTGGCTGCTACAGTAATGGGATGTTTGGTGACACATGACTTAACACAAAATGCCATAATGGAACAGAATACACAGAAAGTACACTATAACGGTAGGATGGGGCGGCTGCAGGTGATCATGGGTAAGAAAATAAGTCAGAAAGACAGAGAGAGGAGATAACAGGGGTTAGCGAGGATGGAAGAGAGAGACAGAGAGAAATAGAGGGAGAAAAAGAAAGAACACAGACACATGCGCAAACACTCATTCAGCAGACAAACGTGTTACAGAAACAACTGTAACCTACAGCTAATGTTAGTGAAATATAAACTTAACTACAGAGACAGTCAATCATAAAAGGAACATGAATGCACAGAGTTGGAAGGTTTGAGGTTAAAGGTCAAGAGGTTAAAAGAAGGGAATAAATTGGTAGGGTTGTTCCAATATTGATACTAGTTTTGGAAATACTTGCCAATACTGTAAAAATTCTGGCCTCGGTATCAGCGAGTATTTGGAACCATAAACTGATCCGATACCATGTTTTTAAATGAGAAATTTAAAAGCTTTGCTTAACACTGCAAACACGGAGTCAGTTCTTCTTCGCTGCTCAGAAGTCAAACACATGTATTGTTAGGTTATATTTATTGTTATCTACTACTGAAGTATTTATTTTACTACAACATGGTTACACTTTAAAATACTGAAATGTGTGAAACCAAAAAAAGTTTACACTACCTGACAAAAGTCTTGTCGCCAATCCAAGTTTTAGGAGCAAAAAATAATAACTTGACTTCTAGTTGATCATTTGGTATCAGAAGTGGCTTATATGAAAGGCAAAAGCCTGTAGATTACGCTTATTTTACCAAAATAAAATATGATCATGCCTTGATTTTTAAATCTTTAATTAGGACAGTAAGGTCTGACTTTGCTTTGACAAAAGTTGTCACTCAACAGAAATAATGTCCAGTATAGAATATAAAGTCATGGTGCAGTGGAAACAGAATGAATATTGTGCATGACTCCCATGAGCTTGGAGGACTGCATCCATACATCTCTGCAATGACTCAAATCACTGATTAATAAAGTCATCTGGAACGGCAAAGAAAGCGTTCTTGCAGGACTCCCAGAGTTCATCAAGATTCTTTGGATTCATCTTCAATGCTTCCTCTATCTAGCTCCAGACATGCTCAATAATGTTCATTTCTGGTGACTGGGCTGGCCAATCCTGGAGCTCCTTGACCTTCTTTGCTTTCAGGAACATTGATGTGGAGTCTGAGGTATGAGAAGAAGCGCTATCCTGCTGAAGAGTTTGCCCTCTCCTGTGGTTTGTAATGTAATGGGCAGCACAAACGTCTTGATAGCTCAGGCTGTTGATGTTGCCATCCACTCTGCAGATCTCTCGCACGCCCCCATACTGAATGTAACCCCAAACCATGATTTTTCCTTCACCAATCTTGACTGATTTCTATGGAAATCTTGGGTCCATGTGGGTTCCAATAGGTTATCTGCAGTATTTGTGATGATGCAGTTCAACAGATGATTCATCAGAAAAATCGACCTTCTGCCACTTTTCCAAATGATCAACTAGAAGTCAAGTTATTTGTTGCTCTTACGACTGGAATTGACGACAAGACTTTTGTTAGATAGTGTATTTAAATTGAGTTTAAGGTATTGTTGCACTTTTAAAAATGTAAAAGCTGAAGTGCTTTTTTATTTAAAAATGTTTCAGAATTTTTAGTGTCAAAGAGGTTATTTTTCTATATTATTCATATTCATTTTTGCACTGATTTTTTTATACTGTAAAACTTGAAATTGATTTTTTTCTTTAATTTATGGTGTTTGATTTGTGTCTGAACTTGTTTCAGTAAAGTACACTAAATAATATTACTGCTGAGTGATAATAAAAATGTTAGATAATAAAAATACTCCAATTCACTGTGTGTATTTGTTTATATTGTATTAATGGATAAATCTGAAGCACACTGAAATTCATGGTCAATTTATATAGGGCTAGTAGTTTACACAACTGTTTCTACAGATACACACTCAGGTATCGGTTCAGTACTTGGTATCGGCCGATACACTGAGCTCCGGTATCGGAAAGAGTAAAAGTGTATCAGAACATCTTCAGAAATTGGGCCCCATTTCACATTTTTATAATCTAAATAACAGCCAACAGCAAAGTGTTTGACCAATCAAAAAGAAAGGGTCAGCAGACCAAGTAGACCAAACTAGGCTTTTTGGAAAAGCAGGTTATAAACAGACAGAAGCTAAATCTGAGCATTACAGACAGAGAGTGAAAAGAGGTGCTGCAACAGTGTTTAGTAAAGACAAATAATGTAAGACATACTCCTGAACTTGTAAACTGTAATACCTTAGGAGTTGAGAGGTCGATAAGATCTGGTTCTTTCTGAGAGTGAGAGCCTACTGGAGCATTACCCGCAGTGTCTTTCTCCATCAGAACCAGCTTCTTCTGCAGTTCAGCATTTACTGCCTCAAGCTCTAAAACCTGAAAATAAGATTAAAATGTATGAATAGTGAAAATTTTCCCCCCAAAATGTAAGTTTACGCACCCTCAAATAGTTATAAACATTAGGGATGCACTGAATATTTGGCCACCAAAAATATTAATCACTGCCAAAACAGTATGCTGTATTGACGCAAACAGAAACCACGGCATGCATGTGCTTTTCTGAAGGCGTGCCTACAGTATTCCATCTATTTGGATCCTCTGCTCTTCATCACAACTGTACTTGATCCGCATTATAGATCATTACTTAAATTCAGAAATAAAGCAGCGCTCGCGAGAAATGATACAGACTGCGATGGATGTGGAAAACACACAAGGAGATGGAGTGAGAGCAGAACACAGCGCAGGAGGAAGAGATCAGAGCTCAGAAAGAAAGATTTGTCTCTGTGCACTAAAAAGGGACACGAACCCTCGTTTTCTGATATGTTCAGTGAAATCTAGCAAGAAAGTGCCTCAAATTATAATAGGTAGGCTTTTCTGTTCTGACTTAATCTACTATATATTCATATTGTAGCCATATTTCTGCTAGATATTTTTTTACATTTGACAAAAATGTTAATTTATGCACTGGCCCTATTTAAGACACTCTCTCAAATGTCAGTCAGAGGACAAGCTCAACCACTCAACAGCTAGTTCGCTAGCTGAAAATAAGGGTAAATTGTATTGTGGTGGATGAGGAGATCCCCCCCCACGAATCCTCTTTTTCGGTTAAGAATTTTTATTTCAGTGCCTCCCTAAAAAACTTAAACTTTATTTCTTCTGTTAAACACATTAGAGAAGATATTTTGAAGAAAGATGAAAAACCGCTATCCATAGTAGGAAAAAATAAAAGTCTATAGAAGTCAATAGTTACAGGTTTAGAGCTTTCTTCAAAACATCTTTTGCGTTCAACAAAAGAAAGAAACTCAAACAGGTTTGCAAAAGTAAGTAAATAACGTATTTTCAGTTTGGGTTAAACAATCCCTTGAAAAACATACATTTTGTTTGATAAAGCTCTTAATGATTTGGTACTCACCTTTAATCTGAGCTGGTCAACAATTACGTGCAGAAGCTCCTCCTCTGGCCCCTCCCCCACACATATGCTCATATAGGACGTCTGATCGCCAATCATGCTCAGTGTGTCCACTAAAATCAAAAGATTAATTAGCTCTTATAAATAGCACTCATTCATCTACAATATTTAGATATATGTACCTGAATCATTGGCCTGTCCAACACCTCCTCCTCGATTCTGGATTTGTCCCAGTCGGGCTTGCAGAGAGACGTTCCAGCGATGAGCCTCCTCCAGTGCGTCCCGTAGGGTCTGCAACTCGGACGGGTTTGAACCTGCACACAAATGCATTTGCAGAGAGTGTTAGTGGAACTGCAAACACATTTGGTAATAAATACATACTTTTATAATGTGTATATAAATGATCTGTATCAAAAAGTTTTCACTGCTGTATCTTGATATTTTAAGACTTAAAGTCTGCATGAACCGGACGTTGCTGAGACTTATTTCAGTAGGTTGATGTGCTTACAACTTGAACTGAATATTGAGTAGGGGGCAGGGCTTTCTTTTTGCATATCATTGCATTGTAGCAAACTAATAGTAAGAGGTGTGGTTAAGAATATTGTGGCCGAAGCGCTAGCAAAATAAACATTTTACACTTTATTTCAGTCATTTTTTTTAGAATGAAGAGGAGAATAATAAGGATCTGATATTAATCATATGTTGCTGTCAAAGCTTTTGACATGATAAGGCATGTGCTTTACTAATTAATACACATTAATACTATGTGTATTGAAACCAAGAGAGCAATAGCATGATACGAGCAGGAGTGAAGTTAATCAGGTTCGTTTGTTTCTGTTTTGTAAGATAAAAGTAAAGAGAACATAAGAATTAACTGGATGAAATTCAAGATCTTGCAGTGGGAGTAAAAATGGAATAAAATGACTAAATAAAGGTGCTGTTTAAAAAAAAAAAAAAAAAAACATGAAAAACTAAAAACGGTCAGAAATCATATTCAGATTTAATAAAAATGTGTTCATTAAAAACATTTAAATGAAGTTTAAAGAAAACAACAAATAAATATTAGATGAAAAACAAATTAGAAATGTTGGCTACCTGAAATATTTCAATCTTAAAATTATACAGATTAAAACGAAAATGTGTGTGTGTGTGTGTGTGTGTGTGTGTGTGTGTAGGGTCCCTGCAGGTTTCTTCAAGTCAAATTTAGGACTTTTTAAGACCCTTTTAAGACCATTATGAATAAAATGTTAGACTTCTGCGGGGCTAAACATTAAGGATTTTTTCTAATGAGCCAGCTAGTTCTGTACATAGTTTTTGTATTAATGGAAGACCATGTAAGGGGTGTGATGCTTTAGTTGTTTTTCCCTGATTAGGGAGTTTAATTTGCAGAATTTTAGTAACAGTAATAATGTCAGAAAAAATGTCTAACATCTGCTGTGAATAGTATCTCTTTGCAAATAAAAAAACCTAAATATAAAAAAAGGATTTGAGAAGGATAATTGGTGATTGAGAAGGATTATTGTCGGCTCGATTGGGTAGCTTTAACTGAACATAGGAAAATTCAGACCGGTTTAAAATTATTTAAGACAACAACCCAATATTTCTGTGAATTTAAGACTTTTTAAGGACAAATTTTTTTTTTGGAAATTAAAGCATTTTAAATTTTAAATTGCAGATACCCTGGTGTGTACACACATACACACACACACATACATATATATACATACATATATATATACATACATATATATATATACATATACATATATATACATATACATATATATACATATACATATATATACATATACATATACATATATATATATATACACATACATACATACATACATACATACATACATATATATATATACACATACATATACACATATATACATATACACACACACATATATATATATATAATAATATCACAGTACATTAGTACAACCAAACTAAAGAAAAATATTAAATAACATTTAAATAAACAGAAAAAACACAAATAAAAAAACAAATAAAAATATTTCTATAGTTTGTAAAAAATTTGCAATAACTATTTGCATTTAAATGTACTATTTTCCTATTCCTATAGATATTCGATGACCAAACTCTTACCTTTCCGGCTATAACGGTGTAATAAAACTTGCTTAAATGCACCAAAATATATTGGCTATAATCAATGTTCTGCGACATGAAAAAATATATTAATTTTCAAAATGGGGTGTACTCATTTATGCCGAGCACTGTATATAAACACTGTGGACTACTACAGTTGTGTATTTCTCAAATCTTATTAAGGGTAAAGAGGACACTGCCATGGCAAGTCTCCCACAAAGCAGATGGACACAAGAGGATTATGGGTAAATGGAGACAAAGCAAGGACAGAATTATGTGTATTTTCAGCATTCAGTGTGATTGGATACCGTCATGGTCTGACCAGTGATCTCCAAAGCAAACAAAGAACTTAGTATACAGTATGAGAGTATACGAGAACGATGTGATGGTTGAGAAGGTTGATAGATAGAAAAAGTTCTTAGTTGTAAGTTTACACAAAAAGACAGACAGACATGAAGATGTAGGTGTGCACAGGGAGGATGGGCTAAATTCATTAGTGTTGATGAGCCACACAGACATTGAAAACACTTTATTAGAAGGATGTTAATCTATGAATAGATGATGATATCAGAATTGAATGAATGAACAGACAGAAAAAAGGAGATGGACGAGAACGTCAGAACATGCAAAGCAAAAGAAAACAGAACAAACAAACATACATACAAGAAGAGAAATGCATATTAATTAAAAATAGGAGGGATGAACAATGAGAGTGATGTCAAATCTACATGCTTATATTCTGTCAGACCAGATACACCGCTAAAAAGAATAAGAACTAAGCAAAAAGCCTAATGACCACGACAAAAAAACTTGCAGGCAGGACAAATGCAACAATTTTGACTCCCTGTTCAAAGCGTGAGATCTGATTGGCTGTCTGCGCGCTCTGTCAGTACCACACCTTCTCTCTGTTTGGTTCTGTGGATCTCTGTCTGCAGCTGATCTCTGAGCTCTCTGTTCATCTGGACGCCGCTTTCTAGCTGCTGTCTGAGGAGAGACACGGCTGTGAGCTCCAACTGCAGCGCCTGCAGCCTCTCCACGCTGAAACAAGACAATCAAATGCGTCTTTACATTGCAAATATATGCAATATTAGTGATTCAACCGTTCAGATGTTGCACTGACCTGTCGCGCTCTTTCACAGCTCTGATCAGGTCGGAGTAAAGGTGTTGCTCAGCTCTCAGTGCTCGGTTTAACTCCGCCTGCTCACTCTGCAGATCAGATAGAGATGCTTCATCCTACAAAATGAGAAGGAAATTGAGTTTTATTGGTGTATTAGCTTAAAAGGGACCTGTTATGTCCCTTTTTATAAGATGTGAAATAAGTCTACGATGTCTCTAGAGCAGCGGTGGGCAAACTCGTTCCCGGAGGGCCGGTGTCCTGCACAGTTTAGCTTCAACACTAATCAAACACACCTGAACATGCTTGAAGTGTCTTTAAGATCACTAGAAATCTAGAAGCAGATGTGTTTGATAGGAGATGGAGCTAAACTGTGCAGGACACCGGCCCTTAAAGAAGATTTTTTATTCTATCAGTATGAAGTATTCTCTAAGATCATATTATCTAAGAGTGTGTGCATCAGTCTGTGGTAAAAATACTGTGGTATGTCTGTGTAAGATGAGTACGCCTGCACAGGACGTACAACACTAGGAGAGGGCTATTCTGAAAAATGACTGATTATGTAAAATAACTGAATATGTAAAGCACTGATTATATATGTTAAATATTCATTTGAAGCTACATGTGTGAGAAGTATTCAGGAGAGTAACATATTATCAAGTTATTATGCCATCATGACAATGCATGTAAACACTTCGTTCTCTTTCAAACATTCGCTCTGTATCTCACTATAGGAAACGCCTCGGGTGTGACAGACTATGGAATCACGAATTACACCACGTCCGTCTGAGGACAGACAATCACAGCTCGCGATTAGGAGCCCACTCTCTCTGTTATAATACGCAGTGATTCCCTAAATCGGCATTCTAGCACTCTTCCTCGTAAAGACTTTCCTTAAGCACCCAGGCAGGCTGTTCTCAAACGTACCGTCAAGGCTAACGTTGCCGAACGCAGCTCAGTCATATTGAATCTGTCGTGGGTTCTTTGCTTGTTACAGAGTATTTTGTTAGTTGCTGACATAGACCTGTGACGTCTCTGGTATGAATTGCTTACGTCGACCTTATCAAGCTTGCAGAGAGCCAAAAATATAACAGCTACAAGGCACAAAGCCAAGGATGGTTAAAAGTTAAAACAAGACCACCCGGGAGTGTGGCACAGAAACTGTATAAAGATTGTGAAAAACACAGACATTTGATGAATTGTCCAGGAGAGACTTGAGAGAATGCTCTGAGACCTGCTCTGTACTTTCTCGGCTTTATTATGGAGAATAAAGTCTATTTTCTGGTATCCAAAGCCTCCCGTCTAATAGTTTCTAATTGATAAAAAGTCGGTAACTATGAGAAATGGCACCCCAGATGGGGCTGAAAACGACACCCTTCAGGACCAAGTTTACGCACCCCTGCTCTAGAGTGTGGAAGGTGAAGTTTCAGCTCAAAATAACACACTAATGATAATTTATAACTCTCTGAAACTGCCCCTTTTAGGCTTTGATCCTAATTGTGCTGTTTTGGTGACTGTCGCTTTAAATTCAAATGAGATTATGCGCTTTTTCAAAAGAGGGCGGAGCTATGAATGCCTGTGTGTCAGCATAGTGGCAGATTCAAAAGAAAGACTGATGTCCTTTGCACAATGAGGGAGAGATGGTCACTAGTGGGCGGGGTTTCCCATTCTGATGACACAATTAAAGAGAGAATGTCAATCAAAGTATTTCAGCAGACTGTTTTTATCAAGTGTGATCTCAAAAAATAGTTTAATTATTCATTTTTACCATTAGAAGCTGGCTATATTCACACACTGCTGAGACACACAACTGTGTTTAAACCCCTTGTAAATGTGACTTTTGCATAATAGTCGTCTTTAAGGAGAGCATGCATGAAAAGGTTTTAGTATGTGCATGTACCAGTTGTTGGCGATCTCCTCCGATGATGGTTGTTTCTCTCTGAGGTAGGGAGGAGATGCTGTATTCACTCTCTCCCAGCTGTGAGGCTTGATCGTGGGTTAGAGGAACTCGACTGTCGTCTTTTTGAGACAAACGTTGGTGCAGCTCCTGCAAAAAAACACTCACATAATCAGTCATCTTAACTTCAGAGCTTTTCTCATCATCATATTTCTGGTTATCATGTTTATTTAATGCCATGTCATCAACAATGCCTATTTTCATAGCAAAAACATTATATTAATTAACATATACAATAAAAAACAACAAACAAATGAACATAAATTAGATAAGACTCATTCATTGATTTTTTTTTTTCCGCCTTTATTTTTCTTCAGCTTAGTTCCTTATTCATCAGAGGTCACCACAAGAAAATGAACCGGCAACTTATCCAGCATATGTTTTACTCAGCGGATGTCCTTCCAGCTGCAACCCAGTACTGGGAAACACCCATATATTCACACACATACACTACGGCCAATTTAGTTTACTCCGTTCATCTATAGCGCATGTGTTTGGACTATGGGGAAAAGCGGAGAACCTGGCGGAAACCCACGCCAACACGGGGATACATACAAACTCCACACAGAATTGCCAACTGACTCAGTCAGGAGTTGAACCAGTGACCTTCTTGCTGTGAGGCGACAGTGCTAAGCCAGTGCTAGCACCGCCCGGATCTCACAGCATGAGAAAAGTTATTTCACTGTAACGATATCTTTCAGGATATAGTTTTTTTATAAAGTTAAAGTTTTATATAGGGCTTTATATAATAAATAAGCTTGAATATCAAAGAAAAGAAAAGGACTTGATCTTATTTTGTATTTAATTTTTAACCTTTTATATAGTAAACAAACTCTTCATTTAGACGAAAAACGAATTCCTTATTTATTTATTGCCACATCAGCAACTTATAGGTATTTCATGGCAAGTTCAATACACATAAAAACATTACATGATAAGATCAACTTCATATTTTAATAAGAGATGACACACAAACAAATATATAGAAATAAAAATAAACTAGAAATAAATAAACAAAAATTTAACAAAAACGGTGTATTAAAAGTGAAATATGACTTTTGGATTCCATCATTGATAAATAACTTAAAATTTGTCCTGGTGACACCTTTTAAAATCATCCATTGAATAACAAATTCCACTGTGCGTCACATGTTTATCATTATAAACATTTAAGTAATGGAATAAAAGATTTTTATGGCACCTCAATAGCATCATAAGAGTTGTGCAATAGAACATGATTTATGAATATGAATGAAAATATAATACAAATATTTAAGTACCTAATAGTTACAGCCACTTAATATGAAGTGATGAAACCCAATTTTCTTTAGTAACAAATGTATTTAGTGACCCATTTAATCAATTTAAGGGGATAGTTTACCTTAAAAAAATGTCAATTTACCACCTCAAGTGGTTTCAAACCTTTATGAGCCCCTTTCTTCTGTTAAACACAAAATAATATATTCTGAAAAAAGCTGAAAATCAGTAACTATTGACATCCATAGGAAAAACAAATACTATGGAAGTCAATGGTTACAAGTTTCCAACATTTTTCAAAATATCTTCTTTTGTACTTAACAGAAAAAAAGAAAAACTCAAATGGGGTTTAAACAAATAAAGGATATGAAAATCCTGACAGAATTTTCATTTTTAGAATCAGAATCAGAAAGAGCTTTATTGCCAGGTATGTTCACACATACGAGGAATTTGTTTTCGTGACAGAGCTTCTACAGTGCAACAGGATAACAGAGACAGGACAAAAAACAGATAATAAATATATTTAAAAAAAAATAGAAGTAGTGAGTGCAAATATACAGATTGACAAGTGTATGTACATGTTTATTACTATATACAACGTTATATGTGCAGCTGTTATGTGCAAATTGGCATGTAAAGTGTGTTGTTAAATAAGTGTATATGTGTATAAAAGTGTATAGCAAGTAGTGATGTTGGTTCCACAATTATTATCATCAAGTGTTCATGAGATGGACTGCCTGAGGGAAGAAACTGTTTCTGTGTCGGGCTGTTCTGGTGCGCAGTGCTCTGTAGCGTCGACCAGAAGGTAAAAGTTCAAAGAGGCAGTGTGCTGGGTGTGAGGGGTCCAGAGTGATTTTTTTTTAGGTGAACTATCCCTTATAAATGATAATCTTTTTTACTTAAAGGTACGTGCACATGTATGTGTGTATTTTATACTTACAGTAATGATTTCTTCTTTAGTGTTGAGCGTTGATGTCAGAGACTCAATATTTGTGGTTTGTCCTTCTAATCGTCCCTCCAGTTCTGAAAGCGATGACTGAAGCTCTGCAAGAGAAATCTGTCCCAAACAGACCAAGTTACTTTTAAAGCTTTGCAAGTGAAGACACACAGATCCTTCATTTCCTAAAATACCTTAAGCTGATTTTCTCTCTTCAGTGCAGCGTTCAGAGCATCAGTTTTCTGTAAGAGCTCTTTCTTCAAAAGCACGGCTGATTTCTTAGTGACTGCAGCCACATCCAGGGTTTCCTCACTGTTTCCCCTGCTAAGCTCAGCTACAAACACAAAAATGAAAGGATTTACTTCAATAGGGTTTGCATGACACATTGCTGGTTATTTAATGTCCACGTGAACCAGAACCAGAGGTATGTTAGCCACGCCCAATACCTCAGACAGAAGTGCATTTTTAGACTTCAATTAAGGGCAAACTATTTTTTCTTTCTTAATGACATGCACTGATGAGTTGTTCACCACAAAACTAGCAATGTGAACTAACAAAATCAACATGGATAGTTTTGAATTCAATTGTACTTTAAACACAATCTGGTTTTGGGACGCTTATGCTAAAATCTCACCTTCTCTCTCCTTGAGTTTCTCCTGAAGGAGCTCGATGGTCTGCCTGAGCTCCAGCACCTGAGGGGGTGGAGCTTCCCCGGTCTTCATTTCGAACAGGATACGATCTTTCTCCTGTCCCCGTTCTAGCAGCTTCTACAAAACCGATGGAAGAATCGCTTGTTATTTACATGCATTTCTTCTCATGTGAGCACACTACAGCAAAGTACGCTTTCATTCACAGATGCAGTGTGTGGAGATTAGATGCATTTACACTAGATGGTTCACGTGAGCCAAATACGATTTTTGTTCTCCCATGTGGCACAGACCAGATATGACCCACAAAACGTGTAAGAATTATAGATTCCAATTTACTCGGATCAGATTCAGGCCTCGATCATATTTACAAATGTATCCAAATTACATTGTGTACGTGCCCTCATGTCTGCAGTGTAAGCAGGTAGATCATTTCGGAACCGAGATCTGCGTATGAGTCATTTACTCATTTTCCTTCAGCTTAATCCCTCATTCATAAGGGATCCGCACAGTGGAATGAACCGCCAACTATTCTAGCAGATGTTTTATATGACGGGTGTCCTTTCAGCCACAACCTAGTACTGGGAAACTCTCTCACATTCACACACACACATTCATACACTATGACCAATTTAGTTCATTCAATTCACCTATAGCGCAAGTGTTTGGACTGTGGGGGAAACTGGAGCACACGGCGGAAACCCACAACAACACAGGGAGAACATACAAACTCTACACAGAAACGCCAACTGGCCCAGCCGGGATTCGAACCAGCAACCTTCTTGCTGAGAGGTAACAGTGCTGACCACCGTGCCACCCCTCTGCACATGTCCTAAACCTTAAATCTCATATACAAGGGGGGAAAAAAAACTTTTATATTGTCATGTAGCCCAAGTTATTGCAGTTAAGCATGTATATAAACTAATTTAAAACTATTGCATGCAATCTCATGCATAAATCATGCCATGGACATTACATTAAGATGCCTATTGGCTGAAAAAAAAATATGGCCAAATGAGAACTTTTCTGTCTTTCATCAACCATAGCAAAACAACTTGTCAAAAAGATAAAAGAATTAAACCCTGCGAACATATTTAATGCAGGAATGGAGAAAAAAGCGATCTTATTATCACCACTGTTAGTTAGCGTTTGCTCTTTTTTTTTCCGGGTCTTTGTATGCGCAGAGTAAATGGAGACATCATATACAAGCCACTTTTAAAATATGATGCAAGCAGGTAATCTGAAAAAAGTTGACCATCAAGATCTGCAGTGTAAATGCAGTCTTAAGTGTGAAGCCAGTTAAAAGTCTCACATTGATGAGGGCGTCTTTCTCTGACAGCATTGCCCGGAGTTCAGCAGTCTCTAGATGACCATCGTGCGTGGCTGCTGCATTCAGTCTCTGTGCGTTTCTGAGCTGCTGCTGCGTGTCTGATAACTGCTTACGAAGATCCTGCAATTCAGCTGAACGGTCACTGAGAGTGTGTGTGTGACGCTCCACACTTTCCTACAAACACAAAAACACACATTTTAGAGCGACACGAAAACTGTGCACATAAAGCATCAGTGAATGACTGCGTATGTATATCAGGTTTAATATGTAATTGTGGACAACTGAAAGGGGATCAAAAACTCATCAAACTTAACTTAAATCTATTGAACAACTCTCATTCTTGCTTTAGGACAATTTTGAAAATCTTTTATTATCCATTTGTGGCTAACTAAGACTTTAAAACAACCAAAACTGAAATAAAATGAAAATTAAATAAAAATAAATACAAAAATAAATAAACTCAATTACGTTTTTAAAAAAATAATAACTATTATAAAATATTTTGATAGTTTTTTTTTTTTTTAAAGACAAAATTATGCATATTAAATAAAAATGTAAAAAAAAATTAAATAAACAATTGAAAAACTATTGAATATAAATACAGTAGTTAACATTAAAAGTGCATAAAAAATTTCTAAATTGTCCTAAGACACGAATGGGAGTTGTTCAATAGTTTAGAACAACTTTGATAAAAGGTTTTAATCCATTTCAAATGTTGACCACTTTATATTAACTTCAAACCAAAAAATATGACAATAAAAACCATAGTAATATCTCAGATAACACTAATATCTCAAATAAAAGTAATACAATCAACACCTTCAAAAGCTGATCTTTGCTGCTGATGGTGGCCAGCAGGTTTTCTACAGCGGTCTGGTTTTCAGTCACTAGCCTCTCTCGGTCCTTCACTGCCTCTGAAAGCATTGTTTCTGTGACCTTTAACCTCTGACTCATCTGCTCTGCGAGGTCACGACCCTGAGACTCTGACTGGTTCAGAACCCTATTGGCCATTTCCTGGAAAAGAGGTTTGGAAAAATTAGAGATGCATGATATATCGGAAACCATATTGATATCGGGCAACCGATAAATTATATTTTTAATGCTATTAGTCCTATAAAAAAAATTATGCTGATGTCTTCAAAATGATAAATTGTATGTTATTTCCACTGGTTAAACCCGTTTTATTTTTACTTTTTTTCTGGTATTTTGATTTGGTTAATATCCATGCAGAACTTTTTGTGTCTGGCAGATTTTATTTAAATTAAAAGAAAGTTGGTCATAGAAAATAATAATTGGTAAATAAAGTTGAGATTTTTTTTCTGAAGTTAAGGTATGAACAAAAATCTGTTGTCAAGTCATGTCGAAGCAGTAACTAAATCAGCATACTATCATCTCAAAAACGTTGCAAAAATTAGATGCTTTGTTCCCAGTGAGGACTTAGAGAAACTTGTTCATGCTTTTATCAGCAGCAGGGTGGATTACTGTAATGGCCTCCTCACTGGCCTTCCCAAAAAACAGTCAGACAATTACAGCTCATCCAGAACGCTGCGGCCAGAATTCTGAACAGAACCAGAAAATCAGAGCACATCACACCTGTCCTCAGGTCTTTACACTGGCTCCCAGTTTCATTCAGAATAGATTTTAAAGTATTATTACTTGTCTATAAATCACTAAATGGCCTAGGACCTCAATACATTACAGATATGCTGACTGAATACAAACCTAACAGATCAGTCAGATCTTTAAGATAAAGTAAATAAAAAATTCCAGGAGTTCAGTCAAAGCAGGAGTAATCCACCTTCAGCTACTAACAGCGCCCCCCACTGCTGGAATCAGCTTCCAGAAATAATCAGATGTGCTCCAACATTAGGCACATTCAAATCAAGACTGAAACACATCTGTTTGGCTATGAGTTTACTGAATGAGCACTGTGCTACGTCCCACATATCACGTAAATATGTCTTTCTTTTCTTTTTAATTCCTTTAAAACTTGTTTTAACACATTTTAATTTGTTTTTAATCATTTTTATTCTTTGTTGTCTTTATTTTCTTGTTTCCTTTATTAAAGCACTTTGAATTACCATTGTGTGTGAAATGTGCTATAGAAGTAAACTTGCCTTGCCTACAGTATTGATTTGACTTTTGTTTTTGCAACTATGAAGCAAAATGAGAAGAATGTATATTTATCAGCTAATATATCGGCCTCCATACCTATAGAGTTATCGGCAAAAATATTCTATATTGGTGCATCTCTCGGAAAAATCCCTTTAAAACAAACCACATTCTGACTTGGAGCTGCACCAGAAACTACATTGTGTGTGTGTATACCTCCATATCACTCGTTTTGTTGTCCAGCGCTTGCTGTAAGTGTTGTATAATGGCATCTTTCTCTCTCAGAGCTCTCTGGAGGTTTTCTTCCGTCTCGTCTTTACTCCTCTGCAGATTCTTCAGTGAGTTCAACAGCTGCTGCAGCTCCAGATCTCTCTCCTTTATGACAGCATCAAAACTCTACACAAACACAGATCGAGAGCAATCATGAGCATCTAAATCAAAGAATTCGTACTTTGGTTATTTCAAATATCTCTTCATCATTTACATTAATGGTCTCCTCGTTGTGTGAGAGCAGGTTGCTAAGACGTTCCAGATCTCTTTCCTTCTCTCTCAAACTCAGCTGCAGCAAATGGATCTCATTTTCTTTTTCCTCCACAGCAGCAAACTTCTCATCCAAGGCTTTCTGCTCAAAGACGAATAAAGCAAAATCAAACAAGGAAATCATGTTCAGTCTTTAAGGTAATATTTATGATCTCATAACGCAAAGAGAAAGATGCAAATCTTTAAAATACAATCTCAACTTGGAAATATTACCCAAATTAGGTAGGTTTTAGGTTTTAGTACTGTAACGTTAAAGGGATAGTTCATAGATTCTTTCTTCTGTTGAACACTAAAGATGTTTAGAAGAAAGCTAGAAACCTGTAACCATTGACTTCTATTGTATTTGTTTTTCCTACTATGGAAGTCAATGGTCATAGGTCTTCAATTATCCTCAAAATATCTTCTTTTGTGTTCAACAAAATAAAGAAACTCAAAAAGGGTCGCAACTACCATGTGATGATAAACAGTGTGGAAAATGTTTGGGTGAACTATCCCTTTAAGACACAGGTGTCAAAGCCAGTTCCCGGAGGGCCGCAGCTCTGCACAGTTTAGTTCCAACCCTAATTAAACACACCTGATCAAACTAATTGAGTCCTTCAGGCTTGTTTGATACCTACAGATAGGTGTGTTGAAGCAGGGTTGGAACTAAACTCTGCAGGGCTCCGGCCCTCCAGGAATTGACTTTGAGACCTCTGCTTTAAGACAATAAAAGAAGAACTACAAACCTCAAGTGCTTTTTCCTTCTCCTTCAGACGTGTTCTCAGCTTAGCCAACATGGGATCCCCTTCCTCCTGGCTTTTGTTCTTCTCTAAATCTCTCACCATGTTCATATAGTCCTGAGAAAACAATTCAATTAGTCTTTATTTCTATACTGCTTTTTACAATGTAGATTGTGTCATTGCAAAGCAAGTGTGCGTGTCTGTACTTTTAGAATGACATGGGTATGACCTGGTTGTACTATATAAAAGGCATAGTTTACACAAAAATGAAAATTCTGTCAACCTTTACTTGTTTCAAACCTTTATTGAGAATTATTTATTATTATATTTAGAAGAAAGCTAGAAACCTGTAACCATTCACTTCTATAGTATTAGTTTTTCCTACTATGGATGTCAATGGTTAAGAGGTTTTCAGCATTCTTCAAAATATCTTTTTGTGTTCAACAGAAGAAAGAAACTCATGAAGGTTTGGGAACACTTGAGGGAGACTAAATAATAGCGAGTGAATTCTCATTTTTGGGTGACAAGCCTTGTGTCCTCGTAATTCAAAACATAATTAGTGGTCTTTAAAATTTGGACATTAAAATGTCCACGTTTCCTGTGAGGGTTGGGTTTAGGGGTAGGTGTAAGGCCATATAATAAGCTTCTTTTACAGTATAAAATGTATTACGCAAATGGAGAGTCTTTGTAAACCATATACACAAGTATGTGTGCGTGTGTGTACCTGAAGCTGCTGATCTTTATGATTCAGGCTGGCTGTGAGTCGTTCCATGGCGTTCTGCATCTTCTGTTCAGATACGCGGATCTGTTCCTGCTGCTCCAGCCGCTGTTGATCTAGAGCGTTCTCTCGGTCAGCCAGAGTGCCGTTGAGCTTCTTCAACTGGTTCTGAAGATCCTGCAGTCAACAAAATTAAGCATTTTTTTGAAAACAGCCTCATTTTACAACTCTCATAGGCGTTAAACAGCAGTGCTTTATAATTTTTGGCTTATTTTTGGCTCATTTTGGCACTTTTAGCTTAGCTTAGCATAGGTCATTGAATTGGATTAGACCATTAGCATCTCACTCAAAAATGATGCAAGGTCATTTTAAATTTAAAGATTCACCCTTCTCTTGAGTCAAGCTTTAAAAAGGAACGTTACTGAAACTCTTTGGTCATTTTCGACCGTGAGAATTTACCTGAAAATCTGCTAACTTCCTTGTATTCCAGTTTAAATAGATATATTTCAGGATCTGCAATGAAGTAAATATAGCCTGAATAATTTCTCACAAATGTCTACATGGTTGTAAGGCACACTCTCTGTGCAAGCAGGGGGTCATGCTGGTTATATTGACGTAAGCTAGCTAATTTTCAGGCGCTGCCTAAAATCATTGCCCCTGCTGCAGCCATGGTACAACAGCAAAGTTCCTTGATTATTACACCAGAATGAGAGGATAGTTCCTATCCATATCAGCCAAGAAAATAGTAACTTTTCATAGCTACAGAAGAGTCAAGCTTTAAATAGCAAAAGTATCAAAACTCGGGTCATTTTTGAGCGAGATGCTAATGGTCTAATCTGATTTAATGATCTATGCTAAGCTAAGCTACAACTGCTCCCGAAAGACCCAGAGATAGGCTGAATGGATTCAAACATGAACTGTATAACTTTAGGGAGCTGTAAAATGAGCCCATTCAAAATTGGACAGTTTCTTTAGGCAAACTGAGATTTTTTTCAACAGCTTGTGTCAAATGTAATCTTATGTACAGGACTGAGAAATCCTACAGCAAAGTAAATCTCTCAGAAATTGCCTAATGTCTACAAACATGATAACATTTCTCATTTCTGCCTGTGGGGGTGACACAGTGGCGCAGTAGGTAGTGCTGTCGCCTCACAGCAAGAAGGTCGCTGGTTCGAGCCTCGGCTGGGTCAGTTGGTGCTTCTGTGTGGAGTTTGCATGTTCTCCCTGTGTTTGCGTGGATTTCCCCCGGGTGCTCCGGTTTCCCCCACAGTCCAAAGACATGCAGTACTGGTGAATTGGGTAGGCTAAATTGTCCATAGGGTATGTGTGTGAATGAATGTGTATGGATGTTTCCCAGAGATGGGTTGCAGCTGGAAGGGCATCCGCTGCGTAAAACGTGCTGGATAACTTGGCGGTTCATTCCGCTGTGGCGACCCCAGATTAATAAAGGGACTAAGCCGAAAAGAAAATGAATGAATGAATTTCTGCCTGTGTGTTCATGAGCTCACGTTAATAGTTTTGTCCCCCTTCTTCTTCTGTTGCTGCAGTTGCTCCAGCTCTTGTTCCAGCTGTAGTTTGGCCTGCTGAAGGAGGGAAAGCTCTGAATCCCTGCTACCGAGCACACGCTGCAGTCTCTGGGCTTCCAGAAGAGAGGAGTGAGCCTCCGCCTGGAGCCGTGATAATTCAGCCTGCTGCTCCAGAAGTAGAGACTGCTGGTCTTCGGCTCCCTAGAACATACAGACGGAAGAAACACACACATATTATAAAAAACATTCATTCAATACCAATACATGCGCTGATGAATAGCTAAGATGACTTTTCAGCAATCTGATCACAAACAAACAGTACAAATACAAGTGTAACTAAACCGCATTTGGACCTCCAATTAACTGTGCACTTTCAACAACTTCAAGAGGAATTCAAACGTTTTCACACTACAAAAAATGCTTTTCTTCCTAAGAATTTTTAAATCAAGAAGCATTATATAGACAAGCAAAAATACAGTCTTGCTTTAAAAGAAAATGCTAAAATTAGAAAATTCAGAAAACAAGCAAATGAATCTGCCATTGGGGTCAGCAAATTAATCTAGTTTTTCCTTTTGACATAAAGCACTGCTCACACTGAGATTTCAGCCATGATTTCGCTATCTGAGACAAATTTGGGAAATCCTAAAAGATTCCTGAAATCCTAAGCTAAAATCTGTGATCTTTGATCGTTGGTTTGACATGTTCACAGACTGCCACTTAAAGCCCGTTGCAATCAGATTTTTCCTCAGATTTCAGACACTTTCCTGCAGTATGACAACAGCTGTGATGAGCATCAATCTAAGAACCATATATATCAGGGGTGTCCAAACTCGGTCCTGGAGGGCCGGTGTCCTGCAGATTTTAGCTCCAACTTGCCTCAACACACCTGCACGGATGTTTCTAGAAAGCCTAGTAAGTGCTTGATTAGCTAGCCCAGGTGTGTCTGATTGGGGTTTGAACTAAACTTTGCAGGACACCGGCCCTCCAGGACCGAGCTTGGACATGCCTGATATATATATATATATATATATATATATATATATATATATATATATATATATATATATATATATATATATATATATATATACATATATATATATATATATATATATATATATATATATATATATATATATACATATATATATATATATATATACACATACATATATACATACATCAGGGTTCATACACATTTTTACTAAAGTTCCATAACTTTTCCGGAACTGTCAAGTACATTTTCATGACGTAATGTTTTATGTAATGTCTACATATGCATGGTTGATAATAAGAAAAACAATGACAATCAAATTCATTACAGCATATAATGGAATGTGCAACAATCTATTTTGTTTAAATTAGTTTTTATATCTATTTGAATTTTTTTTTTCTTTTTTTAAAATATTTCCTAAATGATGTTTAACAGAGCAAGGACATATTCACAGTATTTTCCTGGAGAAAGTCTTATTTGTTTTATTTGGGCTAGAATAAAAGCAGTTTAAAATTTCTTTTAACCCAATTTTAAGGTCAAAATGATTATCCCCTTTAAGCTAGATTTTTTTTCTGATAGTCTACAGAATAAACCATATTATTTGCTAAATTACCCTAATCTGCCTAATTAACCTAGTTAAGCCTTTAAATGTCACTTTAAGCTGTACAGAAGGGTACTGTGATCATGGCAAATATAAAAGAAATCAGTTATTAAACATTAGCTTTTAAAACTATTATGTTTAGAAATGTGTTGAAAAAAAATCTTCACTCCATTGAACAGATATTGGGGGAAAAAAATTTAACTGGGCGGCTAATAATTCAGGGGGGCAAATAATTCTTCAACTGTGTGTATATATATGTGTATGTTTGTATGTATGTATGTATGTATGTATGTATTTATGTATATATAAATGTGTATATATACATATATACATACATGCATATATATATATATATATATATATATATATATATATATATATATATATATATATATATATATATATATATATATATATATATATATATATATATATATATATATATATACATATATACATACATATATATATACATATATATATATATATATATATATATAGAGATTTTTTTTTTTTTTTGCTGTACAAAAACAGATAGCTTTTGTAACAGACTATCCAGCAGTAAAAAAAAAAAATCACCTATTTTTCTATTGACAAAGCTTGTGACTGTTATAAGATATGTTGAGAGTACTTCAAGGATTAAGATTAAAATTGTGGTTGCCATTCACATCTTTTTCGTTTGCTTTGGTCTCAGCAAAACCTGAACACAAATGGTTATAAGACATGTATCTAAACGATGTTAATTATAAATGGAGACAACAATAATCTAGGCTGATCACTTGTGAATGGATCATCGCAGATGTTCCTGGTCGAAACAAAACCTATGTAAATGCACCAGTTGTCCAAATGAATCACTAAAAATCCCACATACGTGATATTTCTGTAATTTGGCTTTATGAAGGGCCTCTCGAGCCTTGGCCAGAGCCTGATCCTTTTCCTCGAGATCACCAGATAAATCCTCAATCTGAAGAGATAAACAGAAATGTTAAAATCAGATAAAATTATATTTCATGGTAGTTTTTGGTGTTAATACTTTTTTCTGAATTAAACAAAGTGAAAAAAAGTTATAAATGTCACATAATTTGAGATTTTAAAATAATATGAAATGAGATTCTGTATCACCTCCTTCTCTTTCTCTTTCAGAATCAGAGTGAGACCCTGGATGGCTTTGTCTCGTTTCAGAGAGTTCTTCTTCTCTGTAGAGAGCTCGATCTCTCGCTTCTGGAGCTCATCAGAAAGAGCCTGAAACAAAGACAAGAACGCAGTGAGAATTTAATACACATTCTTAATTTAATAACAATTTTCAGTTTAGAGCTTATGCATTCACAGAACCAGAATCAGTAATGTTAATAAGTGAACATGGAGCACTAAAACCTTAAGTTGTCTTATGTTGCACTAGTACATTTTAGGCAATAGCCAAAAAGACATTGTATGGTTCAAAACTTTTTTTAATTCATGCCAAAAATCAGTAGAATATTAGGTAAAAATGATGTTCAATGAAAATATTTGGTAAACTTCATACCGTAAACATATAAATTCTTTGAGCACATTTAGACAAATCTAAAGGTGATTTTCTCAGTACGTTGATTTTTTTCGAACCCTCAGAATCTAGATATTCAAATCATTGTATCTTTGCTAAATATTATCCTATTCCAACAAACCATCATTAGAAAGTGTATTTATTTAGCATTTATGTAATGGATAAATCTAAATCTAAAAAAACATTTATGACTGGTTTTGTGATCCAGGATCACATATGGCTTTTTTCAAGGCAGTATTTACCTTCTTCTCCTTCTCCGTTTCATCTAGCGCATCTTTGAGCGTCTGAACGTTGTTCTTTGCTGTGTTCAGTTCTTCAGTAAGCTGTCTGGTTTTCTGCTCCAATCTGCTAAGTTCATTCTGCCTGTCAACAATTATCTGCAACACAAACAAACAAATACATTTTTGCTTTAAAAACAACAATAAAGCTGTTAAGAAGTGCTTTTTTTATGTACTATGCATAACTTGTGTAAGGTAGGCATGAGACGATAACTGTTTTGAAGGTATACCGCGGGTTGGAAAAGTCAAGGTTTAAAACCGCCAAAATTTTCTGTAATACCGTTGCTAAGGTATGTGTAAGATTTTTTATTTGCAATTTTTTTTTTGTTTAAGGACAACCGTCTCTCCAGCAGAAAATATATCCAAAGATGCCATTTTAAATTGTAAAGAAATCTGTGTTTGTAAAACTAATATTATTAGTTTACTATTACTATTCATTCCACTGATTCATTTATTTGAACTGTACATACCCACTGCACATGGACATTTGTAATTATGTTCATCTATCTGCACACTCCTGATTATTAATAGCATCCTGTACATATATCCATTTATTGTAAATCGCTGTTCATAGCTAATACAACCTGTATATAATGTTCATAGTACATCCATCTGTAAATATTACCATAGGTTTTTCTATAACTGCACTTTATAACTTATACCTGTATACTGCACTTGCTGCTATTGCACTGCTGGTTAGACCTAAACTGCATTTTGTTGCCTTGTACTTGTTTATGTGTAATGACGATAAAGTTGAATCTAATCTAATAAAGACAGCAGCAGTCAATAATTCATTTATATTATTTAGCCTGACATGTTTACTGTCATCCATTTTTATTTAACGCTACGTCAGCAACAAATGCCTTTTTGAGGCGAAAAAAATAATTAAAAATATATACAATAAAAACCACAAACAAATAAACACAAGGTAATTTTGATCAGATTTTTAACGTTAATATAAAATATTAATAAAATAAAATAAATAAATAATCTAAAACGTTTCCTGTTAAAACTTAGATACTTAGTAAAACCCAATAAAATATGTTTTCATTAAAATCTCACAGTAATAGTGTGTACCTCCTTTTTAAGTGGTCTGTAATCATCATTAAATTCATCTTCCATCTCTCTCAAATTTCTCTCCACCCTCGATTTCCAAGACGCACCCCCCCTGTGGGTGCTTGCATGCGAATACAGTGGATGTTTCAGCACTGGAATCTTGCTACCTCTGCATCGTGGGACGAACCGCACTCCTTGCACAATCTTCAAGAGCTGAACTATGTCAAACACCAGTGAGTTCTTTTCAACAGCTGCAGGGGTGGAGCCTCTGAATGGGCGTGTCTGCCTGATGAGGGCGTGGTCAGTATTCTCCAAGGCCACAGATTGGAGAGAAATCGAACGTGATAGTGAACTCTTCTTATTCACAACATCCAGATAGTCTCGGCTGAGAGAGCGAGGTCGTGGCGCTGGCACATCAGCGGTTTTCAAACGTGAATTTAATTTTGATCGGTGTGAACGATCTGTTCCTACTTTACAAAGCGGCTCAAGACTCACACATCTCCTCAAGCTGCCTGCGAACTTCTTTTCACAGCCTAAATTTGCAGAAACGACCCTTCGGTTTCTTCGTGTGGTTTCCTGGATGTCTGAAATCCGTGATTGCTTTGGTTGAGGACACTGGATGCTCTGCAGCTGCTTTGGAGTATATAAACAAGCTCCAGTCTGGACGTCGCATTTCAGAGGTTTGTTTCCCGTTGGGTTGTGTTGTCTGTATTTGTTTGTGATTTGCGTTTTCAGCCCGTCTCTCTCCTTCTCCAGCTGCTGGAGCTGAGCAGCATGCGTTTCCTGCAGCTGTCCGATAGTGACATCACACTGCACGATACGCTCAAGTAAAAAAACGCATTTCCCACAGAGGAACTCGCTGCGGCCGTCTCGCTGCAACTCCAATCCCAACACATGAGAGAGGACGACTGCCAACCTCAAGCGGCCGCATGCACTGAACAACCAACGACACTGACCGCCCTGCACACACACGCCACATACTCGGCAAGGGTCACGCATGATCTAAAGCGCCGATAAACACACAAGCTTTCTGATTTTCACACATGCTAACTCTCTATCTATCTGCTCCGGAGTCTTTTCGTTCCTTCCTGCTCTGACTGTGCTCTGCCCACACGCAGATTTAAAACCTCTAATCCACAAACACACACACAGGAAATCCTTTGGGTGATGTGCACCATACACACACACGGACACACACAGATTAATCCACTCAGCTCAGTGGGCGTCCAATGAGGAGAGCTGTATTTGGGCCACTGATGCTCATGCTGTGCGCTGAAGATGCTACAGGTCACAGCAGAACATGCTAGCATGTAGAATAGAGATGAACTAGTAAATGACTATTTCTGGTGATCTAGAAAATCCTTAAACATTATGTATTAAGCGTTAACGTGTGTCCATACTGTCTTGAAAAGAGCTGTCAATTCACCAATCAGACTAAATGTGCTCACCTAGAAATTCTATCTTAAAGGGCACCTATTTTACCCCTTTTTCAAGACTTCAGATAAGTCTTTTGTGTCTCCAGAATGTGTCTGTAAAGTTTCAGCTTAAAACACCCATCAGATTATTTATTATACCTTTTAGGATATTAAAATGTGCTGCTCTGAACACAATGTAGCTGTTTTTGTTGCTTGCGCCTGGTGGAAATATAAATTTATAGAATCTATATATAACTGAAAAGTTGTTTTTAGGGTGTGACAGAACTTAAAATGTCTTGGTTTCCTGAGCCCTGACTGTCTCCAAAGTAATGCAAATTGTCAGTTTCACAGCACCGCCCAGTCTAATGTCTTCTCAAGCCGGTCAACTGGTCGGACGGTTTCTGTCTCCAGAACATTATTTGCACACTGTTTTAATGCTAAAATGTATCGTGAATGGGTACTTGTATGCTGATGAGATCGGGCTTGGAAAGGCAGTTTACCCTCCGACAACGACATTTCATTTGCATGCTTTGTTTTAGACTGTCCCCAACTACATGAATCACTGTCTGTAAAGTGTATAAAAACCTAGTGCCTGCTGTACCAGTTGAGAGCTTTTTTCGACGACGCCACAGCCACGCTGGGTTCTTCTTATTAAAGGATTCTGCTTTGAAGATAACTGGAAGTTCTCCCTGGTTTTTTGGGCTTGTCTTAAAATTTCACAACAGTTTGGTGCCGTAAGCCAGACTAGAGAAATTCACAACAGCCTTAAATGCTGGTTCTCCCTGCCCACCGTTCCCACAAGCCTGTCAGCGTGAGCCTCAATCTCCACCTTGACTGTGTCAGATAAACAGCACAGTGACAGACATTAAGGAAGCAGATCTCACATAATGCTTGACAGAAATACTACAGTAAGAACTTTCCCAATGATTATTTGATGCATCTATTATAGAGTTAATTTAAGCCTTTCACTGAGTCATACACAATATCATTACAAAGTTACAGACACACACAGCGCGCACGTTTAGCTTTGCACTGTTTTTGCATGCAAATGTGAAGGGATACACGTTACTATTCACTGCTGTATGGATATCCGTTAAGTTGATGTAGAAAATAAACCTGATTTAATGTCCACAAAACGGGATTGAAGCGTCTTCTTTTATAATTGTACTGAGTAACTACTGGTTCAGACAAAACTGAATTAAAACTGAATTAAGGCCTAAAATAGGCTTTGTGATCTGTTTTATCTTGTGATAAAGTGCATTTGTTTAATTTTGTCAGATTTTAAGGAAACAAAACCATTGAACTACCCACAACACATTGCAATATTTAGTTTTTCTGCAATATATATTGCGATATGAATATAGTTCCACAAGCTGACTATTTAAAATGAGTTCCTATATTTTTATATTGATTGGATTGATTTGTAGGGGAGTGCATCTGCGTAAAATTATACAAAATAAAAGCACAGACGGAAACAACAGAACAAAGATAAAAATGAAATAAACAACACTTTATGGTTTACGGTGGAGTCGAACAGTATTGAAGTATAGAAATTATATAGTCTTATATATGCTATATCTATAACATACAGTCTTTATTGTATTAAATAATTAAACACATTTAATTAAATGGCAAACTTTATAATTTCATGTGCCCAAATGGTTTAAATTCATTTGAAATCTTAGTCACATGTCTTAAAAAACACATTAAAAAAGTCTTTCATACTATTACAGAGTATATTCAGGAATCAGAGAGTGAAATGTAATACATTAAAAAAAATAAAAAATAAATAAAAAATAAAAGAGAGAGAGTTAATACTTTTTCCATACATTTTAAGACCTTATAACCACTTTAGGTTTCAACCGAAAACACTGGCAGGATTTTAACTTGCAGTATATTTACTAAATATTAAACTAATTCAAAACTAAAACCTTATGCATATACTGAATACAAATCTATTAAATCTAGCTAATTCAGCAGGTTGGCGCCTACAGAGCTGCATTAATAACAGTGTTTCCTTGGTTACTGCGGTAAACAAAGCAGCATGATGTCAAATCTAGCAGGACTTTATTGATTTCATACACTACACAGCATCCTGATGTTAGCAGATTTAATTCAGGTAAAATGTAGCATACAAACATACAAAATATTTAATACCTTGCAAAATAGCATTTAAGATTTTTAATACTTATTAAGGGCCTTAAATTTCTCTACATTGATTTATCAACATTTAATACTTTTTAAGACACTGTGGACACCCTGTTTTAGACTAAAGTTAAACTTTGTATGTTTTGAACTGTGTTTTCTGGTTAATTACAAGACCAACTTGACATTGCAAATCCTGTGATGTGACTTTTGCAGATTCACACATTGCGATATCAATTCTGAATCTATATATTGTGCAGCCCTACACATACTCCTGTCCAAGCTGACCACAGGACCTGGGAGGATTCATTATAATATTTGATTTGCACATACAACAGACACCGATTTCAGCCAACTAATCCAGCTTAGTGTGTTGGCATTTTACAAGGTTCCCACACTCTTTGAGCTTTCCTGAAATATTTAATTACAAGATAGGGTTGTATCTAATCATTTTACAGGGATTATTAGGATGGATGAGGAACCAGGCTTTTAAACGAACAGATTTTGACTGTTTATGAGTGCACAAATACAGAATTTTTAACGATACTCAAATCAGTTACAACAGTTACTAGTATAGCTAGTAAACAACTAGTAATTTGTCGCTCAGAGACACATAGATGCTAAATTCATCATCCTGGTATGCATTATTATTCTTTAGTTTTTTTTTTTTTACCTTTAATGGATAGAATAGTGCAGAGAATTGACAGGAAGTAGTTGGGAGCACAGAGAGGGAAAGGGCCGGCAAAGGACCTCGAGTCGGAAATCGAACTTGGGTCGCCGTGAGCACCATGGTGCTATATGTTGGCGCACTTAATCACTAGGCTATTGGCGCCAACTCTGGTATGCATTATAAGTGAATGGTTTTCCGCTTACCTGTTTGTCCCTTTCTGCATTTTCTCTTCCCCGATCTAGTTCTTCACTAAGAGACTGTAAACCAGAAGTAAACAAAACATCACTTAGTGTTTAAGCATGTGTGTTTGAGAAAGCCTTAACATGGAGTATTATTGACAAATGACAAATTTGCACAGCAAAGAGGCCACAGAAGTGGTTCAGAGGTGGGAAAATAACATCAATTTCAACTGTGTAGACAAAAGCTGCATCCCAAATGGCACACTATACACTTATGTACTTACACATTCAACATCATAGTATATGTATGTAGTGTCATTTTAAAGTGATTTCTTATTTACAGGTAATTGAGTAGAGTGATCCAGATGAAAGTACCGGTAAAATGACGGTTGGTCTGAGTTATGTTTGTTATAACTGACTCGCCAGTAAATAATATGTATTTTACTCAGTATGTGATAATTGAACAGAAAATGGCTTATTATTTGTATATATTGGTTACATTTGTTAATGTATAAAGCTTATGAGAGAGTAACATTGGTAATTGGTGTCAAGTGTAACTGTTACAATTTAAATGATACCAATAACAGACGCATGATTGTTCTGTGAGTTTTATGGTAAATTGTTATGTATAAAGATATTTACAGAGAAAGAAAAATGAAAAAGACAAAGAATTTAAAGTGTATTCTGTGTCCTACTGATAAATTTACACAAGGTATAGTATCTATAAGTGTTAATGAGAAGAGAGTACAGAGTGTATAAGTATGTGAAGAATTCATTGTAAACAGAGAATAACAATACAAAGGGAACTAAATATGTTTGATGAAATGAAACACGATTTGTGAAGATATTTTTGCATTACATGATTTGTGAGGATATGTTTGCTATAATATGACTGTTAATAAATAGATGTTACTAAGCTGCGCCTGGGGAAAGACACTGAAGCCTCAATGTGATTTTGTTTCTCCTGATAATTCAGGCACTTTTAATCTGCCTACGAGTTCCGCAGCCCGCAACACACACACACACACACACACTGTAGATTGCTGTTTTACTCCACTGAACTCCTTAAAAAGTCAGAAACTTTTTTTTTTGCACAGGCCTATCTAAAGGGTTAATGCTGCCAACTGATGATCAACAGTAAAGATTACTAAGTTTACCTCCTCCTAACAGGGAAAGCCACCAACAATCAAGAATGCATGATTATATGCTGTAAAGGCTTTGCAATCTAAAAATGTGGTTATAATGAAAGTCAATGGGGCAAAAACAGTCCCTAACATAATGAAAGGGTAGTCAATTTGAGCAATACAAAAGGGTTAAACAGGCAGCTATATAACGAAACTGTGACATACTAACCTGTAGTTGACAGTCTTTCTGGACAATGACAGAGTTCAGATGCGTCACCTGCTCCGTTCCCGGCTGGCTCGGTCCATTTTTCTGAAGCTCTCCAATCACACCATCTTGATCTCGGAGTGCTGCCTGCAGCTGCTCAATGGCTCTGTAGAAACCACATCAGGGGTTTTCAGCTTTAACAGTTACAGCGTATAAACTTGTGTTTCAGTATTTCATTTCATAGTCACCTTTCGCTTTCCTGAAGGGCCTGCTGGAGCTCTCGGACCTGTTGGGGGGCGGAGCTTGAATCGGTTGAAGGTCCTGATTGGTTGGCAGCTTGTAGCTCTCTCTCCAATCCAAGATTCTTTAGCTTCTCCTGTTCTGCAATGGTGGCCATACTTTCCAGCTCCTCTCTGGCAGCTTGCAGAGACTGAATTATAAAAAAAGTCAATGCACTGATTAAAGAAGACGGACACATGGTCAAGAATTTGCTATAAATATTGTGAGATTAACTTTACCTCTTCGAGTTCTTGTATGCGAGCGCTGAAAGCCTCTCTGAGTGAGTCCATGTCTCTCTGCATCTTTTCTCTGCCATCATCAACACCCCGACTGGCTAAACTCTCTAAAGCTTTCCTACACACACAAATACACATCATTTAGACCTTTGACTCACATCTAATGCCACGATCTACATGTTTTCAATTGTAAGCATTTGAACTAAAGCACAAGAGACTAAAAATTATGCGTTTCCAGTGTAGTCGCTGACTACGTTTACATTGACATCAGTAATTGAATTATTTGCCTTAATCTGAATAAGACAATAATATGATTAAGGGGTTTAAATGAGTTGCTTTTTGTATGGCCCTTTCAAGTTCCCATTTTACATGTTATAGTACATAGTTCTATTAACGTCAGCATTCAACGCTAGCTTCATTAGCCATTTTTTGCAACAACAGATCTTGTTCGTCAGTTTTGGCCATTTCGCTTTTAATTTTTAAGTTCAACTGCAGTTAATTTCTCATACTATGCGTACAAACAGATGATGGCGGATACAAATTCTCAAGCAACAGGTTGACATTTCATTCACTAACTTTTCATTTTTCATTTATGCCCCTGTGACAAAGTCACTTCAAAGTCAAGGCACTTTATAATGTCCATTTCTTCCAGAATTCTCAGCGTAGTCATCATTTCCCGCTCACAAGAAAAATGTGCTCTCTTGCTTGAAGCTGTTCTCATTTGTTTGTTGTCAAACGCCTGACAACTGTCGTGTGTGCGTTCTGTCACAAAATGTAGCAAAACTACTTTGATAATAGTTTGACTGCAGTGTTTCCATGTCTGAACTGCACTTTAATAATGCAACTAAAATAGGAATACTCCACGTCTTAATTCCAGTTCGATTATGACTTATATATATATATATATATATATATATATATATATATATATATAGTCCTGCAAGAACGCTTTCTTTGCCATTCTAGATGACTTTATTAATAAGTGATTGGAGTCATTGCAGAGATGTATGGATGCAGTCCTCCAAGCTCATGATGGAGTCAGACACAATATTCAGTCTTTATCTACTACACCATGACTTTATATTCTATACTGGACATTATTTCTATTCAGTGACAAGACTTCTGTCTAAGCAAAGTCAGACCTTACTGTCCTAAGTCAAATCATTAAAAGTCAAGGCATGATCATATTTTATTTTGGATAAATAAGCGTAATCTAGAGGCCTTTGCCTTTCATATAAGCCACTTCTGATACCAAACGATCAATTAGGAGCTATTATTTGTTGTTACTAAAACTTGGATAGGCGACAAGACTTTTGTCAGGTAGTGTACAAAAAAATAGCAAGTAAACAAGCACGACTTACGATGCAGACACCAACAGTTCCTGTTTCTCAGCCAGATCTCGTTTCATTGACTCCACCTCCACCTTAAGCTCAATGTTCTACACAGACATAAAACAAACAATCAATTGTGGTCATCGAGCACAAAAAAAAGCACCTCTTTGCATTCATAACCAAAAATAAATGATGTTACCGTTTTGTAAATGTCCTCCGTGGAGTCGTCACATTTCTGCTGCACACGTTCCTCTAGAAAATAGATCCTGAGCTTCAGGTTGAAGTTTTCTTTCTTTAGTGCTGTGATTTGCTGAAAGGGAAACATACAGCTTCAGAATACACAGACAGACAATATAAACAAGGAGAAATGTTGCAGAATCATTTACTTTAGTTAATCGTTTAGTGACTTTAGTGAATTATGTAGTAGTTTTTTTTGCAGAAAGGCAATCCATTTCTTTTGGATCTTTAAAACAACCCAACACCAGACTGAACCATTGATTTGCAAATTGGACAAAACCTTTCTACCCTGAATTTTTGGATGCTTCATGACTATATTGTTGTTCCTCATTACAATATTCAGACTCATTTATGAATAAACATGAGCAAAGCTGTTCTGCAAATAACTGAAAGGGAGATCAGGAGCGCTAAAAGAGAAACAGAGCGACTATAACAGGCTGTGTGTGGGTCAGCTCAGTAATGAGGGTTGGCATGAGTGTGTGTGTGTGTGTACTGGCAGGCCAGTGAACTGTGCGTCATTGTACTCGAAGCGTTTTTCACTTCAACATCTGGGGCAGAAAGAGGGGGAAGGGAATGAAAGAAACACAAATGGAACGAGAGAGTACCAAATAACCACAATGATGGGCAGTTTGTACCTTCATCTGAAAGATTTCTGTGTTTTTACAGCACACTCACTTTCTCTGTCTCTCTCGAACACACACAGCCACAGGAATGCACACAGATCTTTATCGCCGTAAAGAGAAATAAACCCCTTTCCTTAAATGGACAGGCAGATATTGTATACCAGATTATCACCCCTGCCAAACAAACCAAAATAGCTGCATGTCGACCCGTTTAGAAGAAATCGAGAAGACTGGAACTAAAAGCAAAACTACTTCTTGCAAGAAACAAGGAATAGTTTACGTACTGTGCCTTCATTTTTATAACTCATTCAGCTTTTCTAACCACCTGCTTAAAGAAAATATGGATGTGCATACCTTTAAAACTAAAAAAATTCACATATACACTCACCGGCCAATTTATTAGGTACACCTGTCCAACTGCTCGTTGACACAAATTTCTAATCAGCCAATCACATGGCAGCAACTCAGTGCATTTAGGCATGTAGACATGGTCAAGACTATCTGCTGCAGTTCAAACAGAGCATCAGAATGGGGAAAAAGGGGGATTTAAGTGACTGATTGTGGCATGGTAGTTGGTGCCAGATGGGCTGGTCTGAGTATTTCAGAAACTGCTGATCTACTCGGATTTTCACACACAAGCATCTCTAGGGTTTACAAAGAATGGTCTGAAAAAGAGAAAATATCCAGTGAGCAGCAGTTCTGTGGGCCCAAATGCCTTGTTGATGCCAGAGGTCAGAGGAGAATGGCCAGACTGGTTCCAGCTGATGAGAGGCAACAGTAACTCAAATAACCACTCGTTACAACTGAGGTCTGCAGGAGAGCATCTCTGAACCCACAACACGTCCAACCTTGAGGCAGATGGGCCACAGCAGCAAAAGACCACACCGGGTGCCACTCCTGTCAAATAAGAACAGGAAACTGAGGCTACAATACGCTTGCTGCGTCCCAATTCGCATACTATCCGTCCTAAATAGTATTTGAAAGTAGAATTAGTATGTCCCAAATCGTAGTATGTTGAAAAGAGTATGCCAAAGGTTCCGGTATGGTTTACCATTTCCGGTAAAAACTCGAAGTGTAGAAGCGCCCATACTCTAACCGCTGATATTGCCCACAATAGATTGCGCGTAGGACGTGAATTCGATTAGAACTACAAACGCGGGTGAAAAGTGTAAACAAACTACAAACATAACCAACCAGACGCGCATAACCAACCGTCAAGTTAAGAGGCTTCAGTAAAGATGTTTGTATGACTGTAAATTAATATCTAGCCCACTGGAACATATAATAATGGTGATTTCTGTGTTATATTTCATCTGCAACAACAATACTGAACTTGTATAAAGACGTGTTTGAATGTCTGAATGCAGAATTATCCAAACACCTGAGGAGATTTCTCTGCATAAAAGACTCGTGAATGGGAGATTAACCTGCTGCTGCTGCTACCCCAATAAGGTAGGAAATTAAATATGAAAGAAATGTGGATGATGTGTGGAGGATTGACAGGGCTTGTAACTAAGCAACACAACGATCTGTTAAGGAGGAAGTAGTATGTCCCAAAAACATGCATACTCTTCTGTTACACCCTCAAAAGTGTGTACTTTTCCTTCACAAAAAAAGTACATACTTTTAGGGTATAGTATAAGTATGTGAATTGGGACGCAGCAGCTTATTTCACACGACCGCCATTTTAAAGAACCAAAGCAAGGCTGTGGCGGGAAGAAACCCAGAAGTATAGAACCAGCACTGTAAACATTGCAGTAACATGCTGTGGACTATAAACCTCCAGCTGTTGCAGAGATTTTAAAATGCAGAAACGGTTTAAACATCATTTTAATATGATTCAATAAGTTTAATTTAAACAGTTAAAAGCAATTTAGCATCAAACAACATCATAACCTCTTTAAGAGAAATATGCTCAAGTGTCCTCCTAGGCTTCATTTCATGGCACCAGTTAAACACCATGGGGACGCTTTCCTGCTTCAGCCTATGTAACCCGGTGAGCGATAAAACTCTGCAATCCTCTGTAGCACACCCTCGTGCTGTCTGTAATAGTGTTGTCCAAGTACTGACGTTTTAAAAACGTCCATTTCCTGCTAACATTCAAACGCCGCTGAGCGTGTCATAAACAGCGCTGATTTACCATAATATTCACCAGTGCTCATCAGTTTACCGCTCTTCACCCAGTGCAAACACAGATACACGGACACTGGAGCACGAAGCAGCCGTGAAGATCAGTCGAGTTATCAAGCATATCGCTCGTCTGTGTTTGTGCTCGGTAAACAGCAGAGAGTGAACTGATGACCTTCTCGGCCAATCACAATCATTTATGTTGAGCACGTGAACACAAAGGCAAATCAGCGCTGTTTTAAGAAAGCCATCAGTAGTGCCTTAAATGTTAGCGTGAAATTGACGGTTTTTCTTTTAATTCAGTATCGTGATCAGGGCCGGCGCATCCATAGAGGCGACCTAGGCTGCCGCCTGGTGCAGCAGAATAGAGAGGGTGGCGTCCGCGACACCTCTCTCACCACCCGCATCCTCAGTTATATCCACAACCCCTGATTTCGGCGACTTTGCAATCGCGTCGAGCACCTGCCCCTTTAAGGGTCTGTTCACGGCCCTGCTGAAGGTGGTGTAATGGTGTAGGGTATATTTTCTTGGCAAACTTTGGGTCCATTAGTACCAATTGAGCATCGTGTCAACGCCACAGCCTACCGGAGTATTGTTACTGACCATGTCCATCTATTTATGACCACAGTGCACCCATCTTCTGATGGCTACTTCCTGCAGGATAACGCACTATGTCAAAGCGCAAATCATCTTAGACTGGTTTCTTGAACATGACAATGGGTTCACTGTACTCAAATGTCCTCCACAGTCACTAAATCTCAAGCCAGATAGAGCATGAGCATCTTTGTGATGTGGCGGAACGGGAGATTCACATCATGGATGTGCAGCTGACAAATCTGCAGCAACTGGGTGATGCGATCATGTCAATATGAACCAAAATCTCTGAGGAATATTTCCAGTATCTTGTTGATTCTTTGCCACGAAGGATTAAGGCAGTTCTGAAGGCAAAAGGGGGTCCAACACGGTACTAGTAAGGTGTACCTAATAAAGTGACCGGTGAGTATCTTTTTCAGTGTCTTTTTGTAGGTATTCTTTGTCTTGTACGTCACCATTTTTGTTGTTTTGGTTCTTGTTGTCATGCTTTATTTGACATTTTGCACAGATTATTGGTATATAAATGGTTTGTATGTTTTTTTCATGTCTACAAAAACCATAATTTCCTTAAAAATCCAAGTAAAAAACACCAATAAAAGCCATTTACATCTACAATCAAATCAAGAAAATGCACAAAATACACTGTTGTCAATTAAAAAGAAAAACTGCTGCTTATTATGGTAACACTTTATTACATGTTATTAACTACTGGTTTATTACCTGCCTATTATTAATTGTTCATTAGTAGTTATAAAGTACGATTGTATTCTACATCTTTAATCCTACCCAAAACCTACATCCAACATCTACCATACTAACCATTAATAAGCAGCTAATTAGTAATTAGTCTAGTAGTGCTAGTAAATGATTTGTTAATACCATGAATTGTGACTTTAAATAGAGTGTTACCCTTATTATAAAATAAATGCATATAAAAAAAATAATGTTGATGTTTCAAAATGTAGTGAGCTGCCTTTTCAAGACGATTTTGTGCATAATTTTAATGAAAAAAACCCTGTCTAGATAAAAAGTCTACTACCTGTTGCTCATTAGAAGACAACAAACAAAAAGCAAACGTTTTGATGTTGTTGTACTTACGTTCTCGTAATCTTTCATGGTCAGAGCTTTGGCTGGAGACATTCTCTGCCCTGGAAACAGAGGTGCTGCGGACGACAAGACAACAGCGAATAAACAACAAACCCGCTTCTGTTCACTCCAGAAATAATCATTGTCTCTCTTTTTTTCAGTTTCTGAACCTTTGAGGCTTTGATTAAATTCTGATAATGACCATGTGGTTTGGTACAACAAGTGTCTGCTTTTATTACGGAGTTAAAGGTAAAAAGCTGGAGGGAGGAACAAAACAGCTGCTTCATTTCATTCTTTTTCATAAACAGACTAAAAATAGTGGAAGATATCGTCCTAAATGTTCTCAAACTTACACTGAAGAACTCTGCAAAATAGGTAATTGTGTATTCTGGGAACGTGTATTGTGTATGAAGATTAGCATACAATAGATTTGAACTGCAATGTACTGTACTGCTGGCATCGATGTTTGTGACCCTGCACAACAAATCTAACAGTTTAGTGAAACAGATTTAATGTAAGATGAATAAATAAACTTTCCACTTGTTATGATAGAACAATATTTGTCAGAGATACTACATCTGAAAGTCTAGTATCTGAGGAAGACATATTACTACTCAAAAATTAGGTTCTAATATATTTACACTGGGTACTTCACAAAATATCTTCAGGCAACACGATCTTTAATTAATACAAACTTCTTAACTTAATATACTTCACCAAATTTTTTCCCATAAAAAGAAATAAATCATTTAGACCCATACAATGTATTTTTGACTATTTCCAAAAACATACCCATGCAATATAACCCCAAGTCCTAACACAAATCTGGGACAAGTGACAAAATGTATTTTTTTCAGCAACAATCTGCGATGCCACAGCTGAACAACAGCATAAACCACTATGACAATAATCACCTCAGATGCTGATTATGTGCTTTATTCACTGTTAAAAGTTACACGTGTGAATTAGTACTCTGTTTTAAGTGACATGTATAGCCATAAGGAAAATAAATGTAGAAAAATAACTAGCAAACATATGGTTTAAACAGAACTGTGACTAACTGAGGCAAATAAACAACATCAGTCACTCAGCGTGAGTTTAATGTTAATAAGGTTTACATTTAATTAGATTATAAAGCAGTCCATGTTGTTCTGAATGGCTCTCGTATTGAAATGTCATGGGTCATTTGTGTCTGGTGCGGAGAGACAAATTGCTTGTTGATGAAATCTTGTCACGTCACATGTTAAGGCTGATTTATACTTCTGCGTCAAGCGTACGCATATGATCTAGCGCAGCCTTTACATGGTCGCATAGCTCTTGCCGTGGCTGGTGCTGAGAAAATGTAACTACACGTCGCAACAACGGTAGCACAAGCTCTATGATTGGTCGGCTTGCTAGCGTTGACGAGTGTCGCCGATGCTGAGAGCTGGGAGCCCTATGGAAGGAGTGTTTAGAAGTGTCGAGTTCCGTGGAGCTCCAGATGGAAACTTTTGTTTTGTGTTTACCTTATGATTAAAATAGTTGCATGCCCGTTGGTTCCAGTCTCTGAGTGAGCGAGATTTACTTGTACATTAAGGTAGCATTCAGAAAAAAGCAAAACACCAACTCGATAGAGGAACATAAAAACCTGCTGCCAGCTAGAGTTTCAGAAGTGTTATTGCAGAGCAACACAATCAGCACGCAGAAGTATAAACACACAACAACATGCAAATCAGTCTTTAATAGGACACGATGTAAGAGGTTTTGTACTTCAGGATCACATCCAGTATACAGGGTTGCCACTCTTACATTAACAGCAGATTTTAAAGCACCATTCATATGAAATCAAGCGGTGTTGTAGTTCAAACCCCCAGCATTAGTAGCACCATGTCATTGATGTACTTAATGGCCGTTTCCACCGAGTGGTACGTTACAGTATGATTTGGTGCGCTTTTATAGCCATTTCCACTGTCAAAATGTACTTAAAAGCAAACCGTATCACTTTTTGGGTATCCTTCGGAAAGGGTACCGAGCACAACAAAAGGTGTAGCAAGACGCACAACTGAATGCTATTGGTGTACAGAGATACATCAGTCATTCGTGCACAAGCCAGGAGAATAACAATATAACATAAAACATAATATCGTTAAATTAAAATAAAGGATCAACAAATGAATTAGTCTTGACAGTCTTTACAAGTGAAGGCATTATATGCTACACACAATATGAATTCCCAATTAGAAAAATACTACAAACTATAAAATACTATTTATGAAATCCTTAAATAACAGACAAATTCAAATGCCCAATGCAAGCGAGCTGCGTTTCAGACTAATTCAGCTCGATGACGTATAACAGGGGTCATCAATCTCGGTCCTGGAGGGCCGGTGTCCCAACAGGGTTTAGCTCCAACTTGCCTCAACACTACTGCCTGGGTGTTTTAAATATACCTAGTAAGACCTTGATTGGCTTGTTCAGGTGTGTTTGATTAGGGTTGGAGCTAAAATCTGCAGGACACCGGCCCTCCAGGAACAAGTTTGGTGATCCCTGACGTATAATGTCTCCAACACCGCCTGTAATCCCGTTTAGCAACTCGATAGCAACCGTCTTTTTAAAGAAGCGTAACCGATTTTAAAAAATCAAGAGTGTGATGATGTAACTGATGTGTTTTATGTCATAGAATAAAACTTGAAAGTATCTTGAGTTTGTGGTACCACAAACCTTATTCAAGCGATTTACCGAAAACCCACTGACTTTGGGACGAGGGAATCGAAACTGCTAAAATGCTAACTCGCTTCCGGGTTTTTTTGCATACAATTTGACGTCATAGTTTCTCCACTCTATTGGTAAGATATCAGAGACTGTAAGGGTCTGTATGTGTTCATATGTTGCATTTACATGGTTTCCGCTACATTCATTCTTCCATGGCGGGGCACCATGCCAAGATTCATCCCGCTACGGCTACATTAAGCTTCTCATTCAAAACATTCTATTTGTTTAATAGCGAGTGAAAACGTATTAAAAGGTAAGTGAATTATAACAGCACAAACTTTTCTGTAATCGTAGTAGTGTCATCCGTCATTTGTTTAACCCTTTAAGGTTACGTGCTGACTGATTGACTGGCTGACTGACAGGTGCGTGATGCGTGAGGCCAGCAAACACGACATATAGCCGTTTTACTTTATTTCAGGACGCATTAATACCGGAGACATTCATAAATATTCCTAGTAAATCTAATAAATGCTGGAGACATACTCGTTACATAAACGCACTAAATCACACCTCAGCAGCGTTTATTTGAGGGCGTGCAAGAAAATCAGCACTTGAGCAGCGTATATTTGAGGGCGCGCAAGAAGTTTTGTGCACGAGCAGAGGAAATCGGTGCTCGAGCACAGAGATTGACATGCTCGTAAACTATTACATGAATGATCTCGACTTAATACTGCGCTCACGACATTTGTCATTGAAATAACGCCACATGTAGTTGGTAGATCTGTGTAAAATGCCCAGAGTCTGCTGCCACAGCTGGAAAACATCCTAAAGGAAACACTGATTTCACTTACACTTAATATTTAAATTGTGCAGGTAATGTTGATGTTTTGAATGTCATTTTCAGACATTTTGAAATTAAACTAAGATTTTGTTTTTATGTTCAAAGAACTTCAATAAAATTTGTTGAATTCAATACTAGTAGTATTCAAATAATACATTTTTGATAAAGTTAAATTAGTTAAAATTAGTTAAATTATTTAAAGTTAAATTAGATAAAGTTCTTGTACAAGACTTTAAATTCAGAATTTCTCTTTTTTCATTATGATTTTGACAGCAGCACAGTACAAATAAATTAATTTCATTTCAAATTTAATTGAAAGACCTATGTTTGTTTTTAAATACTTTGGCCTCTCTGAACTCATATGACTGAAATTTAAGTACTTTCAACCTAAGTATACCCTAAGAAACCCTAAGTATAGAATCGTAAAGTAATTCCCAATGCACAGCCTTCATAAAAGATTCCTTTACAAGACATGAGAGTGTGGACGTGTATGTGTGTGTACCTGATATGTTGTCCATGCTGAAGTTGCTGCCGTTCAGAGAGTCTGGCAGTCTGGAAATGCTGCAACATAAACACACACATACAACACAGAGTCAAACATAAATGCAAAAAGAAGAACGAGGAAAAATAAGCCACAACCAAAACAAATCCCAAAGCTGTAAGCGCGTACATCCACAAAACAAGTGCACATATACAAGGTTACACTGAACACTACAGCGTCTACTCTATTTATACACACATAAACACTAAGAGAACAGACAGCGCATACGTCTGTGGACGCTATTCATCAGTCATCCTCAAGGCTGGAAGCAGGAGCAGAAATAATGTGTGCTTTCATAACTGTTCTAAAGAGCAGAGCTGGCTACAAGCGAGAGTGTGACGTAAGCAGAGCACCACAACAAACTAACGTGAAAGTACACGCATGTTTTTATAGTGTGTGTGTGTGTGTGTGTGTGTGTGTGTGTGTGTGTGTGTGTGTGAGTTTGTCAGAGGAGCAAGGGGGATTTGAACTTGTTAGGAAGCCAACAGTTACTGCAGTCTACTCCAGAATTACGACAAGCCGATGAGGACAGTCAGTACACTGAGCTTACATAAGACTGAGCAGCTGTCAAACTGAAATTATTACACATCTTTAGGCATGTGCCGGTATCACATTTTCATGCTGCGATTAATTGATTGAGCTTTTATCACGGTATACAGTATTATCACATTATTGTAATTTTACTAGAGAAACAGGTAAAAAAAACACAAACTTCAGTTTCGTCAACTTAGTAACTTTAATAACTTTTTAATTAACTAAAAGTACATCAAACATTTAAATACAAATAAATATAAATAAAACAATACACAATATAAAAGTAACCTTGAGCAATTATATCAAAGTGAATGTGCAAAGGGAAACCGTCTTCGATCAGCAATCCCTCTGCATTTTTTTGGAACCCAAAATATTTCCAAACCTCTGACTTTTTTTTTGAAGGGGGATAAATTGTCGGCAGCGTTCCTCTTTTCGCCATGCTTCTTCTTCGTGTGAGGATTAGAGAGCGGTGGCAGCGCGCACTGCGTGCACACAGTGCTTCTACATGTGGGGATTGTTTACATCAGAGTGCGCATTAGTTCTGCGCAGCATATACGCAGTGTTTCTTCAAGCGGTTGATAGAAAATAAGCTATGGCGCGTTCTAAGAATATAAATTCGGATCTATTATTTTTCACGGTATTTTGAAGTGCCCGCTATAACAATATCGTGCATATTCATTACCGTGATTTATCGCATTACCGAATACCGGCACAAGCCTACACATCTTATTTCTTAATATACGGTTAAAATCAAAATAATTAGCTCTTTTGCGATTTAAAAAAATATATACATTTCCCAAATTATGCTGACAGTTTTTCCAAATTGTTTACACGCATTTTCTGAAAACATGTCTCATATTGTCAGAACTCGACACACATCAAAAAACACTCATTGGGCAATACCCTTTAATTCTCCTGCAAAATGAAACTTTACATTTAAAACAATGTGATTTCTTCTCAAAATGGTGTTTCAAGAGTTCACACTTAGCTGATGATTAATTATAAGCGTATTTGGCATGCTGTCCCGGGAGAGAGCCCTGAGCTCATAAGATCCTCGAGCCCGGGGCTCCCTCCCGTTGCAAGGCGAGAAGGGAGTTTGAGCTCAGGTAGATCTCGAGAACTCCCTCGCTGTAATAACCAATGAACAGCCAGTGATTGCTCTTGAGAGATAACCATTTACTAGGAGCATGTCTATAGTGCCGGTTTGGATTAGTCAATTAATTTATGTTGCATGTTTTTTGGACAGTGGGAGGAAACCGGGGAACCCGGGGGAAACCCACGTGAGCACGGGGAGAAAATGCAAACTCCGCACAGAAATGTCTGCTGGTTTGGTAAAGCCTAGAACCAGAGACATTCTTGCTGTGAGGCAACAGTGCTAAGCACTATATTAGTTATTATATAGTAGTTATTAGTCTAATAACTAATATACAAACTAGTCATAAATTGAGCAAAGATCATAGTGTAATATAGTGTTTTATGTTTTTATCCTCATTTCTTTATACTTGTTTATTTTATGTGTTTCTTTTATTCTTGTTTATGTAAAGCACTCTGAATTACCATTGAGTATGAAATGTGCTATATAAATAAACATGCCTTGACTTTATTAAATTTCTCGAATACCCCAGAAAACCTTAATCACATGAAAAAAATACTGCATGGGCTTCGTAAATAAATCAATAAAAATATTAACAATAATAAACCACTTACAGACTAATTATTAGACTAAATAATAAATATACATTTTAATTAACCCTTGTGTATTGTTCAAACTGACTACCCTTCCGATGTTTGTGGCTGTTTTTGCCCTATTGACTTCTATTATAATAACAATTTGACAATATAATCATGCAACAAAAACCACCAACAATCAAAAGTGCATGATTTTTTGGTGTCAAGGCTTTGCGATCAAAATATGACGTTAAAATGGAAGTAAATGGGGCAAAAACAGCCACCAACATAACGAAAGGGTAGTCAATTTGCCCTCAGCATATTGCAGTTTCTAAAAATCATTAATCACAAAATATGTGTCAAAATAAGATCGGCCTTAGATCTCCCGACAGCACACAAGAGTAAATACTTTAAATAAATTACAACAACAATTAGATTAACTCGAGCTTTTAAATCTGACATGCAGGAAATACCATGTAAACAACACCCGAAATATCCAGCTTGAGTGTTTATAACAGTAACAAACAAGCATGAAGCCAAAAATATACCTTCCAGCCACCTTTCACAGAACTATTATCAGGTGCAAATTAGCTCATAATGTAAACAGTGTCTGTCAACAACTCTACTGTTCATCCATTTATTTTAATGTACAGTATTGTAATGATGGAGCCAAATGGATGCACCTCCTTTCCACAATACAACAAGCACATCACAGCCAAACAACTTCCTCTTCTCACGTTTTCCTGCATTGTTAGCATTGTGCTAGCCACAGGAAGACACACAAACCATTATATAACTGTCTCAAGAGTTTATATACTCCACTGCAGAGTCAAGTCTCAGAAATGTATATAAACGAGTTAAAAGCTCCTATCAGATGTCAGAGCTACTCAATTGACTGATATCAGCTTTCGTCTTGTGTTTCCCCACAGCCTCACCACCTGCTTTATAAAGGTGACACTGCAATGACAACGCACACACACACACACTTGACCATCACCAAGATCCAAGAGTCCATTAAACTGAACATGACTCTGAACTCTGAAATGAAGTTCATAATCAAAATAACTGTGATCTGCTACAAAAACTCTGCTTCACATCTAAACAACTACTATACACACAAAAGCACAGGTGTAAACAGTGTAATGATAACATACCTGCATTAGTCCTTCATATTAGCCACAGAAATATAAAATATTAAAAGATCAGTGTGTCAGATAATAAACAGGAGCGCTTTTCCGCTATGTTGCCGTTTCCAGGAAGGAAGCAGTTATGGTTTCTGTTATGACAGCGCATGATCAACATGTAACAGCTGCCAGACTCTCTCTCTCTGTCTCATTATTACTCAACAACTGAAGACACTACAGAGAAAGAAATGTAATGTACCGCACTAGGCATGGAACGGTAACTGTTTTCAAGGTATACCACGGTTTGGAAGAGTTAAGGTTTTAAAACCGACAAAATTTTCTGCTATACTGTTCCTAAGGTGTGTGGATATGTTAAGGATATGGGTTTTTCTTTGTTTTTTAGGACAACAGTATCTGCACCAGAAAAGATCTCCAAAGATGTTGTTTTAAATTGTAAAGAAATCAGTGTTTCTGAAACTAATGTAGACAGCAGACATCAATGATTCATTTCAATTATTTAGCCTGACATGTTTATTGCTCCAAAATATTTTAAACGTTTCTCAAAATCAAATATATTGCATTAAAAGGGGAAAAAGTTTAGTTTTTTACCAAGACATTTAAAAAGAATATATTTTAAAGCACTGAGCACAATACAGTGAAACCGTGATATTTTTATCCAAGGTTATCATACCGTCAGAATCCTATAACGGCCTACAATATAATAATATCTTTGACTGGATTAGATCACTGCTCTCAAATTAAAAATGGACTGCAAAAATTGAGCGCAGGCACTTTTATTTAATAGGTGCACTTAGGCATGGGCCGGTATATGTTTCTGACAGTATCATAACCTTGGATAAAAATTTCACGGTTTCATGGCATCACGGTACTGTGATTACTGTTCTACAATAAGTTCTTTTTAAATGCCTGGGTGAAAAACAATGACACCCAGCATGGTAATGTCTATGCGTTCCAGATTTCAGGCTGTAATTAACTGCAAAGGATTTGCCACCAAGTATTAAAAAGTGAAATTTGATTCATAATTTTTATTCTGTCCAATTACTTTTGGTCCCTTAACAAGTGGGAGGCACATATGCAAACTGTTGTAATTCGTACAGCATTCACCTGCTTTGGATGTAAATACGCTCAAATTAAAGCTGACAGTCTGCAAGTAAAAGCACATCTTGTTTGTTTCAAATCCATTGTGTTGGTGTTTAGAGCCAAAAATGTTAGAATTGTGTTGATTAGGGCTGCACGATTAATCGAAAAAAAGATCACGATCTCGATTTGACCCTACACACGATCTTAATTCAGCTTTTCTACAATTCAGCCAATTATATTTTCAAGGTCAGGAGAGAAGCTTAAAGGCAGCCGCACAGGAACTTCACAGGAACATGAACACCTTCAAATGGCGTTAAAAGTGTTAAATACTGTATTTATAAGGTATAATTCACCCAGAAATGTCATTTCTGTCTTCATGTAATGATGTATTTGCAGCCGCGAAATGACACGAGAGCTGACCACGAGCTACCGAGAACGTGCACGCATGCACGCAGCACGCCAATGACGGCTACTTTAGTGAACAGAACCTGCATAGGCTGTGAACAACAAGTAATAAAGTTGTAAATAACGTTCAGTTTGTTGCACAGAGCGATCATTTGAGAGCCGTGCTGAAAGAATGATTTGCATGTGTGTGTGTGTGTTTTATCACAGTGACGGCAGCCATGAGCCGCACTAGAAAGTGAAAATGAAACTGGCTGCACATCATTTAAATGATCATAACGCATTTTACGGTTATGATTACGACAAGCATTTGATGTTTTAGCTAACACAGTGTTGTGCATGAAAATAAATGTTTTACAGTATCAGTATAGCTATTCTAGCTTATATAATGTTGAATAAAATGCAAAAAAGAAATCTGATGATGACAAATGTCTGATTTTACCAGTGTAAACAAATGGTCTAATAATGCTGTCAATGACAAATGACAAGCACATGTCTCCAACATAATTCAATTTTATAATTATGAATAGTTGTATTCTGATGTCATAATTTTACTGTGAATTAACAAACAGGACATATTGAAAGTCTGTTCAAATCCACCATAATGACTGTACAAAATTTAGCATTTTAAGCAACAGTAGACCTACACGGCGTAATATTATTATGGTTATTTTACCATATCGTCACTTTAGAATTATAAGGTTCTATCTGACATTTGTCAAAATTGAGTTAGACATATTCTTATTAAATGACAACTTATTGTTTACATTTTAAGACTTCAAAACACACATACTGTTTGCTATATGGATTGCAAAAACTTTGAAGCTCAATATCTCAAAATCATTTAAAACATGGTTAAGCAAAAAAAAACTTGATTCACATTTTAGCCAGAATCGTGCAGCCCTAGTGTCAATATCCCAATATTTATAGACCTAACTGTATGTTAGCAATGGAAAACAGCACCGCGGTAAAACTTGAAATCGGTTATTGTCCCATATCTAGGTCCACTAGGGCTGCTTGATATTGGAAAAAAACTGATAGTGAATTTTTTTTTTCTGCGACAAATATTGAAAAATAGCACTATTTAATGTTTTAACAGTACTCAGGTAGAGAAATTAAATAATCACAATGCAAGAAATGCTGTTCTTATTTTGTCTCATTTCTAGTCCAAATATCTAAAAACAATTCTTAGATCAAGTAAAAAAGATTGTTTTGTTTTAAAATTGAGATGAAAGAAGGCAAAATGAAGAGTTTTTCCTTAAAACAAACTAAATTATCTACCAGTGGTGTAAGTAAAAAACAACAACTTGTTTTTGCTTTGAAATGTATATTTGGACTAGAAACAGAGACAAAAAAAAAGAATTGTTGCTGCATAAATCGTATAAATTCTGTATAAATACACTAATTCTGTAGCTCCTGGTCAACTATAATCCAGACTTAACATTGCTTATCTTTCAGTGTGACTATTGCAGATGTGCACACTGCACTAAGGTGCACTATGAACTAGTAATTTATTTAATGCACAGTAAATAAGCTGAATGCAATTTATCAATAAAAACATGTATGGATTAAATATAAATATAGCTGATATTTAATTTATTGCATGACAATCTAGGCAAGGGCTGGTATAGGATTCTGACGGTATGATAACCTTGGATAAAAATATCATGGTTTCACGCTATTGTGATTACTTCTCTAAAATAAATTATTTTTAAATGTCTGGGTAACAAAACAAACCTTTTTCCCCTTTGAAAACTATTTATTTTATTTTTTTAAAGATTTATAATATTTTGGAACAGTAAAAATGTCAGGCTAAATAATTAAAATGAATCATTGATTTATGCTTTCTTCATTAGTTTCAAAAACACTGATTTCTTTACAATTTACTTATTTACAAATGTAAATAAAAAAATCTTACACATACCTTAGGAATGGTATTACAGAAAATTTTGGCAGTTTTAAAACCTTGACTTCTCCTAACCGCGGTATACCTTGAAAACAGTTATCGCCCCATGCCTATTACAATCAATGATCTGTGTTAAGGTTTGATGATTATAGACTGTCTGCACAATATTTTCCCAGACATTCGACTCTTGAACACAGTAAACAATGTCAAAAACAGCCTGGTGTGCCTGGATGCTTTAGAGATCGAGTACCTGCTATTTATAACCAAGAGGATCATGTCATGAGTGTTTTGTTTATAACACAGGTTTTATTGGGGTAAAGTTGCTTTTATATTCGCACATTCAGTTTCTTTTTAATAATATAATTTCAGGTGGTTCATTCCGCTGTGGCGACCCCTGATGAATAAATAGACTAAGCCAAAGGAAAACCAAGCCAAAAAAAGCCAAAGGAATGAATAAATGTAATTTCAGAAATGTTTTATTTGCCAATTCTAAATCGGGAAATCACATATGCAGCCAATGATTATCAAAGTAAAACATAATTCACAGTATATTTAACAGTGCTAATGTTGTTTTGAAGGCATACTTGAACGCAAATTCAGACTGAATATTTGAAAGAAGCTTGGTTTATTATACAGGAACTGTGTCACATGTTGTCACTTTTCAAAAATGAATGAATGAGCGAATATAAAACTAATTTTATCTCAATATGACTCTTGAACACAGTAAACAATGTCAAAAACAGCCTGGTGTGCCTGGATGCTTTAGAAATTGAGTACCTGCTATTTATAACCAAGAGGATCATGTTGTGTGTTTTGTTTTTAACACGGGTGTTTTTATATGATCCAAACTACACAGCAGTAAATATAGAAAGAAATGCTCAGTATTCAATATTATTCAAGTTAAAACGAAATAAACATTAATTATTCAAGTTTAACACACTGAAACAAGTTTCAAATATCATCTTTTCAATTAAACTCAGGTTTATTTGTGTAGCGCTTTTCGCAATATTGTTTCAAAGCAGCTTTAAAAAAAAGGTGTGCATTATTGCATTACAATCAAAATCAGAAAAGTTAAGGTTTTTAGTAACTTTATTAGTTTATAATAAATTTAACTAATAAACTAATAGCTTTTAACAGTTAAAGACATTATATATAAACAGTTAATCGACAGTTATATAGTATATAAGTGATGTCTATGTGTACTGTACACCTTCAATGAAGTGTGTATTAAGTGTATATGTACAGCAGTTGAAACATTCATAACTGTAAATAATACTTTACATATTAAACACATATATGTTTTTGAATTTAACACAACCAAACTACCCACCTAAATCATTGCAACTTTTAAATTAAGTCACCTTTTAAATAAGGTAAACTTTTAAATTAAGTCACTTAAGTTAAATATAATATTTAAATGACATCTGATAAAAGCGTTACGTTCTGTAGTTATAAGTTAGCTAAATTGAAGTAAAGCTGGATTTATATTCGCACATTTGTTCAGCGACAGCTTGTGACACGCTCCCTAACGTTATGTTAACCATGGTACTTTGAATTTTTGACTGAAATTACATGTAAATTCGACTTCAAAACAACATTAGTACTATTTAATCGACTGTAAACAATGTTGTACTTTCATAGTCGCTGTCTGCTAATATGATTTCACTATTTAGAACTGGCAAATAACACTTCTGAAATTATAATATTAAGGAGAAAGTCTGAATGTGTGACTATAAAACCAACTTTACCTCAATGTTCAATGAAGTGTATTTGTGTATTAAGTGTGTATGTACAGCAGTCGAAACATTCGGTTAATAATACTTTACATATTAAATAAATGTTTTTAAATGCAATACAGAATTTTAACCAAACTACCCACCTATATCATTACAACTTTTAAATTAAGTCACTCAAATATAATATTTATGTAATGACATCTTACAATAGCAATGATGTTCTGTAATTATAAATCAGCTAAATCGAGGTAAAGCTGGATTTATATTCGAACACTTGTTTAGTGACAGCTTGTGACACGCTCCCTATAACGTTTACCATGGTACTTTGAACATTTAGCTTAAGTTGCATGTAAATATGACTTCAAAACAACATTAGCACTAATAAATCTACTGTGAACCATGTTGTACTTTGATAGTCGCTGTCTGCTAATAAGATTTCGCTATTTAGAAATTGCAAATAACATTTTTCTGAAATTATAATATTAAGGAGAAAGTCTGAATGTGTGACTATAAAACCAACTTTACCTCAATGTTCAATGAAGTGTATTTGTGTTTTAAGTGTATATGTACAGCAGTCGAAACATTCATAACTGTTAATAATACTTTAAATATTAAATACATACGTTTTTAAATGCAACACAGAATTTCAACCAAAATACCCACCTATATCATTGCAACTTTTAAATTAAGTCACTCAAATATAATATTTATGTAATGACATCTTACAATACCATGATGTTCTGTAATTATAAATCAGCTAATTCGAGGTAAAGCTGGATTTATATTCGAACATTTGTTCAGTGACAGCTTGTGACACGCTCCCTATAACGTTTACCATGGTACTTTGAACATTTAGCTTAAGTTGCATGTAAATATGACTTCAAAACAACATTAGCACTATTAAATCTACTGTGAACAATGTAGTACTTTGATAGTCGCTGTCTGCTAATAAGATTTCGCTATTTAGAAATTACAAATAACATTTTTCTGAAATTATAATATTAAGGAGAAAGTCTGAATGTGTGAATATAAAACCAACTTTACCTCAATGTTCAATGAAGTGTATTTGTGTTTTTAGTGTATATGTACAGCAGTCAAGAATAGGGTAACGTTCTGTAATTATAAATTAGCTTAACTTAGGTAAAGTTGGTTTTATATTTGCACATTTGTTCGGTGACAGCTTGTGACACACTCCCTAACGTTATGTTTACCATGGTACTTTGGATATTTCACTGAAATTGCATGTAAATATGATTTCAAAACAACATTAGCACTATTTAATCTACTGTAAACAATGTTGTACTTTGATAGTCGCTGTCTGCTAATATGATTTCACCATTTAGAATTTGCAAATAACACTTTTCTGAAAATTATAATATTAAGGAGAAAGTCTGAATGTGTGAATATAAAACCAACTTTACCTCAGTCTTAGCTAACGGCTAACTTCAATTGTCGAGTGCATGACAAAAATACATTTTTAAATGTAGATATTGAATAGCAGAATAAAACAACTATTTGTTTGTGTTTTCCTCCTGAAGCTAACATGCTAACGCTAACGTTACTTGACATTCTCTGACAGAAATGGAAAAATAAATAAAGCGCTTCACCTCAGGTTGATGTCAAACGGGAGCGTTTGATCCTCTCCGACCACAGAATCCATTCTGAATCCAAATAAGATGTTTTCGCTTTATTCGTGAACAAACTGACCCTCAAAACATGATGTCCGTGGCATTATTTTTGAATTATGAGCGGCAGATTATGAATGTAATTTCAAAGCAGACGTTGGAACCGCCATTTTAAAACTGGTGACATCACCACGCGAGCTCGCGCATGGTTCAAGAAGTTGGGCGGTCCTCGTTCACGTCCTTTATTTTATTATTACTCTTTTTTCGTATATTTTTCCATTTACAATGTATCTCATTGAGATTTTATCTATTGTACACAAATATTGTTCACATGTCAACTCTGTATTTTACTGGGATTTAAAAAAGAAAAAAATACAAATAAAGAAGTCGGACGGTCCACGAAATGCGTGCCTAATAAATATTAAACTAACACTGTTAAGTCTTACGGGAAACTTTTAAATATTGATTAGATTATGTTGCTTTTGCATGGTAACCTTACAATAGTAAAATAGTAAATGATTTTTTTAATTGCACAAACTATTAGAGAACATACGTACAACAACACAATATAGAAGCTGAACATAAAAACTAATATAATAATGATAAAATTACAAATAAATAAATAAAATCCCAGTCAAAATAAGAGGAGGTGGCGTTTATGTACCTTCTCCAGAGATGATTGGACAGATCAAGTCCATTAAGCCCGCGTCTGCCTAATTCTTATTGGCTGCCATGTCAAAGCCTTAAGCCTTGGTTTGTGTATAAATAATACGTGACAAAAACATTAAATAAAAGTGATCATGCTAGACGACAAATTTAGAAGTGTTTTAAATATATATCACTCGTGTGTAATAATAATAATTTATTGCTCATGTTCAAATGGAGATAACTGAAAAATGTGAAAGATTTCTTATATTAAGGTGCAAAGATACAATCATTATGATCAATTTGACTCGAGTGATTAAGAACATTTCCAAAGGTAATACGCCGTTTTATTAATTTGATTCAGCTTTCCTGGTGGACTGTTTTGTTTGTAAGTTTTAACCTGTAAAGCCTGTAAAAAAAAGGGATTTTAACCATAGATTGTAAAAAAGTTAACACAACTTTCTGCTGCCACCTGCTGTCAGGAGACACTACATACACACTCAGAGTTGAAATAAAACCTGTGAGAGCAGATTCTGTTGCATAACTAACTGAAGAAAGTTTGAAGTTACACAGTGACTAGCATGAGATGACTTAAGATTATGTAAACTGTATTGTGTTTGCACATTTTACCAAATTAAATGGTCACAATCACAATGTATATTCCCACTTTCTCCTGATCTGCAATTTTATATGTAACAAAAAATACAACAACCAGGTTTACTCTGCAAACTAATAAGATCTCTTCTAAATTGAGATATTAATTGTTGTTATTTAGACCATTAAAATATAAATAGTAAATAATAGTGTTCATTTTTGGCTACACGGTGGCGCAGTGGGTATCACGATCGCCTCACAGCAAGAAGGTCGCTGGTTCGAGCCTTGGCTGGGTCAGTTGGCATTTCTGTGTGGAGTTTGCATGTACTCTCTGTGTGGGTTTACTCCCGGTGCTCTGGTTTCACCCAGAGTCCAAAGACATGTCGTATAGGTGAATTGGGTAAGCTAAAATGTCTGTAGTGTATGTGTGTGATTGAGTGTGTATGGGTGTTTCCCAGTGCTGGATTGCAGCTGGAAGGGCATCTGCTGTGTAAAACGTATGCTGGATAAGTTGGCGGTTCATTCCGATGTGGTAACCCCACATTAATAAAGGGACTAAGCCGAAGGAAGTGAATGAATTAATGAATAATAATACACGGTGGCTCAGTTGTTTGCACTGTCGCCTTAGAGCAAGTAGGTCGCTGGTTCGAGCCCTGGTTGGGTCACTTGACATTTCTGTGTGGAGTTTGCATGTTCTCTCTGTGCTGGCGTGGGTTTCCTCCGAGTCCAAACACATGCACTATAGGAGAATTGGATTAACTAAATTAGCCGTAGTGTATGAGTGTGTGTAAAACTGGGTTGCAGCTGGAAGGGCATCCACTGCGTAAAACATGCTGGAATAGTTGGCGGTTCATTGCACTGTGGCGACCCCAGATAAATAAGGGACTAAGCTGAAGGAAAATTAATAATATACATTTTTAGATGACACAAAATCAATGTGTAACTTCAGGAGAGTTCAGAAATACTCTAACTGTATTTGTGGAAAGCACATTGTACATTTATCCTGTAAAATTCAAATAAACATAACACACACACAAAAAAAAAATTAACCTGGAAAAGTTGACGGTTCATTCCGCTGTGGCGACCCCTGATGAATAAAGGGACTAATCTTACGAAAAATGAATCATTTAATTTCTGCAATAGTGCATACTTGAAAAATAAAGTATTGTGTTCATTTGCTTGACTTGCATACTGTGAATAAATTCAAAAGATCTGTATTAGTCTATTCTCTTTTGTGCTGTTCAGATTATTTGCAGTATAATTCTATTTTTTCACAACAGAACGTTGATTTCACTCTCAGAAATACAGGAAGAAAAGCTGTCACGGCAGTAATATGTTTTTTAAAAGTACATCTGTACCTAAATGGTCCATAATGGTTTCTCAATACTCCATTTTAGTACATAAAGTGTACATGATGTAGATTAAGAACAAATGTATACTTTATATAAAAGCATCTGCTACAGTGACCGCTTAGGTACCTTAATTTCTGAATGTTGTAAGACAATTGCTCACACTTGAGAAGCAATGAATTGAGTAAGACAGGAGTTCATTTTGAAACATGTGACAATATGGAGTGGTTATGAAACATGGGACTGTCCATAAACCCTGAACCTGACCTTATCCCGTTTAGATACTTTATTTAACCCTGCACTTTCAACACTGTAAACAGTGATTAGTTTGCTTTAAAGTGAGTAAACCCATTGCTTTTAAAGTGATTAGTTGACTTGACTTTAAAAGTGAGTAAACCCATTGCCTTAAAATCATTAAGTAAATGAGTTATGTGTATAATTATAAGTTAAATTAACCATTCCAAGTTACAAGGGAGTTGGGTTACTCATATTTTAAATCGAAGTCAACTTGTTGCTTTTAAGTCAATGGGTTCACTCACTATCTTAAGTAATGTTTTTATACTTCCCAGAGATGGGTTGCAGTTGGAAGGGCATCCGCTGTGTAAAACAAGGGCTGGATAAGTTGGCGGTTCATTCCACTGTGGCGACCCCAGATTAATAAAGGGACCAAGCCAAAAAGAAAATGAAACTTTTCATGTTGAAATATATGTAATGTTTAACATTTTCACACTAATTCTGTTTAACTAATTTATTTCTTTTTCCGAAAGAATTTAGAAAAGTCATTTAAATATAACGCTGATTATGTAGCTAATTAATTATGAATTCATCTTTTGGAGTAATGTTTCTGTGTGTGTTTGTGTGTGATAAGTGGGATGTTAATAAAACGAATCCTTCATTTATTGATTTTCTTTCTTCTTAGTCCCTTATTTCTCAGGGGTCGCCACAGTGGAATGAACCACCAACTATTACAGCATATGTTTTACGCAGCGGATGCCCTTCCAACTGCAACCCAGTACTGGGAAACACCCATACACTCTCATATTTACTCACACATTCATACACTACAGCCAATTTAGCTTATTCAACTCACCTATAGCGCGTGTGTTTGGACTGTGGGGGAAACCAGAGCACCCGGAGGACACCCACGCCAATACGGGGAGAATATTCAAACTCCACACAGAAATGCCAACTGACCCAGCTGGGACTCGAAACAGTGACCTTCTTGCTGTGACCTTCCGCTGTGGCGACTCCTGATGAGTATAGGGACTAAGGTGAAGGAAAATGAATGAATGAATGTAAATATTCCTAGTAATACTGCAAAATTGCCAACAATACTGTATATTATACAGCATTTTTTTTACAGTGTATGGATATGGAAATGTAATGCGCTCTCAACCTGCCTTTAATTACTGTAACTGTGAGTTTCTCTGAAAATAATTACGTTCATCAGCCAATCAGAATCAGGTGTTCAGCAGCCCCAAAATATAAACAAATGTCTACATAATCATATTTCTGCTGTATATACACTAGCCCACAGAATGTGTTGAACATACAATCAACATAAGCAGAGTTCAAACATGGAGAGTAAGCGATATAACGGCAAGATCTAAGTGTGTGCTTGTCTTGTAGTGTGTGTGTGTGTGTGTGTGTGTGTGTGTGTGTGTGTGTATAAGGTCTGTTTCTTATTCTCTGGAGTGGCCATGATGTCCACATAAAAGAGGACGTTTCTCAATAGTTTTCATACACAAGGATTAACAAACACTGAAACGTAAGAAATAGGAAAAAATTCTAGTCAGCGTAAACCGGAAATTGCTGAGACTTATTTCAGTTTGTTGATGTACTTCTAACTCATTCTTTAATATTATTTTTGGCTTAGTCCCTTTATTAATCTGGAGTCGCCACAGCGGAATGAACCACCAACTTATCCTGCATATGCTTTACGCAGCAGATGCCCTTCCAGCTGCAACCCAGTACTGGGAAACATCCATACACTCTCATTCACACACATACACTCCCCTATAGCGCATGTGTTTGGACTGTGGGGGAAACTGGAGCACCCAGAGGAAACCCACGGACGTGGAGAACATACAAACTCCACACAGAAATGCCAACTGACCCAGCCAAGCTCGAACCAGCCACCTTCTCGCTGTGAGGCGACAGCGCCACCAACTGTGCCACCGCCTACTTCTAACTGAAACTGAATATTAAGTAGGGGGCGGGGCTTTCTTTTTTGCGCCTCATTCCCTGGTAGCAAACTAACAGTAAGAGAGGCGTGTGTTGTGGCTGACGCCATCAAACTGGGGTCAGTAGAGAAGAACCACCACACATATGCTGGAATAGTTGGCGGTTCATTCCTCTGTGGCGACAGGGACTAAGCTAAAAAAAAAATTTATGAATAAAGACAGTTCACCAGAAGCACTTTGGCTGGATGACGGATTAAAAGTCTGTGTGCATATATACCCCATCACAACTGTGTTGTAAAACTACAGCACAATTGGATTTATTAATTTACAGCGCACTTGTAAATTTTACAGTATTATTGGCCAGTAATATTTTACAGCAATTTTTTTACAGTGTATAAACACTGAATGGGGGCAGCGCAGTGTCGCAAGGGGTAGCGCTGTTGCCTCACAGCAAGAAGGTCGCTGGTTCGACCCTCGGCTGGGTCAGTTGTCATTTGTGTGTGGAGTTTGCATGTTCTCCCCATGTTGGTGTGGGTTTCCTTCCGGGTGCTCCGGTTTCCCCCACTGTCCAAACACGTGCACTATAGGTGAATGGAATAAACTAAATTGGCCGTAGTGTATGAGTGTGAATGAGTGTTTCGTAGATCTGGGTTGCAGCTAGAAGGGCATCCGCTGTGTAAAACATATGCTGGATAAGTTTCATTCCACTGTGGCGACCCCTGATTTATAAATGGACTAAGCTGAAAAGAAAATAAATAAATGAATGAATGATTTCAGTTATTTTACAAGTACAACAGTCAAAAAAAAAACACATAAAAGAAAGCTTTGGGTGAGACTGCATCAACACCTCATGTGTGCATTATTTTTCTAATCATTTAACAAAAAAGGAAGTTATATATACACGTTTGTAAACTAAAAATTGGCACAATTTAGTAGACATTTGGTAGATGTACAACTGGTATACACAACACATAATGGGTCCTATCATACACCCGGCGCAATAAGGTGCAAGACGTGTTTGGCGCGATCTGTTGCTATTTTTTAAACCAGCGCAGCAGTAATTTTCCTGTTTTTCACTGTGTTGTTTAAATAGAAAATCCAGTTGTGCTACTTTGTGGACTCATAGGTGTGCCGGTCTAGAAGGGAGGTGTGTTAAGGCACGTTGTTGGCGCATTGCTATTTTGAGGAACTAAAATAGACTGCACAATTGACCAGCTGAGAGCAGGTCTAAAGTCCAGCGCAGATCACATTAGTTAAAGGCGCACAACTAATTACATTGCTTATTAGAGATGCGCAGATGAAATGACGCGGCTTCATACTAATCATCCACCCGCCACCCACCCACACATATACTTTTATCTGATATATGTATCCGCACCCGACCCATGCCCGATCGTCACTTTAATAATTGAATTCTTTGTTTTAGGCATGATGATCGTGGATAATAACAGCAGATTCAGTGAGCTAATCTGCGCATCTCTGATAGTAAAATAATATGTTAATCGTAAACGTTTTTAGATTAATATTTATTTGTAAAAACAAAGGTTTGTCTTTAGGCAACATTTACTTCATTTTCAAATACAGAAAGTAAAAATAAGACATTTTAGCTTTTATAGACACAGGAACAAAATAACAAAAAGAGTGCCACTTCAGCCTAAACGGCAGTTTAGTTATGGTTGCTTCGCCTTTTTCTTTGCACTGTGCAAAAATAGATCAGCATCTATTGTGCCTAAATTCGGGCGATTCCACCTCGCCTCCAAAACGCGGCCAGCTGCACTGAATGAGTGTTTGCTCGCAGCGTTTGTTGTAGGAATGTACATGATTCTCCTTTCAAGGCGCTGCAGTCGTGGAAATAAGCCATCTTTTTTCTCCCAGAACGATAGCAGATTTTCCAACGCAATCTCACGGCAATTCGTAACTTTTTGATTTAGTGGCTAATTTGTATGAATTTGTATGATCTAATTCGTACAATTTGCTCATCCCCCAATGACGGTTGGGGTTAGGGGCGGGGTTGGGTGCCACGCCTCCTTTTTAAAATCGTACATTTTCGTACGACTGAACTCGTACGAATTAGCCACTAAACTGTCAAAACATAAATTACTTCAGGCTGGATTTTCCTCGGATGACTCCTCTAACTGAAACTTTGAACAGTGGGCTACTCTTGCACTTCATCCATTATTTTGGACGTCTCATCTTCCCATTCTGCAAAGCCCACACTCTGCTTTTTCGTTGGTCCACTGCCATGTCCCGCTACATCCACCGGCAATAAATCATAATGTATTTTTTTATTACCCAACCCGCCCGACCCATGGATTATCCGCAGCGCCATATAACCGCCATCCACACATCACTATTGCTTAAACTCACACAGGATGTACAGCAATACGCAAATTTCTTTACAAATGAAAAAGAATTAAAGGATTAAAATATTACAATAATTATATAATAATTTTTACATAAATTTAAAACACTGCCTCCGTGACTTCTTCACCTCGGGGGGCTTTTTCAGTTTATTCATGAGGACTTGCATTTGTATATTATCATTATCAGCAGTGTTATTTATTATCTGCACATTTATATTTGTTTTAATAAAAAGAAGTTTATATTTGTCCACTTTTCGGGTTTCGGAGACGTCTGCATCACCATATGGTGCATAAGAACAGGACGTGTGTTTGGATATAACTCAGTTGTTTGACCACTCTTCGTTATTATTGTTCATTTATTCGTTTGCTGGAAATTAGAAGTGAATTTAGAAATAGTTTTAAAACAAATCTTTGTGCTGAACAAATTAAACTAAATATGTAGGCTAATGGATGTCTTCAGTGGAGTGTACAACGTTTCCTTACTCCACCAATGTAAAGAAGTAAAGAGTAAAAGTAAAGAGAAAGTAAAGAGGCCAAATAGTGGAGACTTGTTCTTTATTCTCATGCTGCAGATGCTCTGTTTAACTGTTTTCTCACAAGTGAAGCGTTTAGTTTTTACACTTACAAAGTCCTGCCATGTAAATAGTAAATGCGCCATGGCGCGACACAACTGACTCTTAAATTAGATGAGAATGTGATTGGTTTATTGTCCATTATGCTCAAAACACACCCAGAATTCATTAAGAGAATAAGCTCAACCCTGTTAACGCAGACCGTATTTTTCCGTTCTTAAAATAGCAAAAGTTGATTGGGCCATGCCCTTAATGTCTTTTATAATCCACCTTTTTTGTCTAGTTTTCCTTTTTTGTATTGTCAAATGTCTGTCTCTATTAATGCTTATGTTTTATGTACATCACACTGATAAACGTCTCTAAATATAGAGAGTGCTCTACAAGTAAACTTTCACTTTACTTGATATTATTGCAATTTTTTGAGCAGGAGGTTATTGAGCCAATCAGTGTTGTGTTGTTGGTGTGACAAAACGCTTCCCTATTTAAAAGACGCATGAAATACAATTTCTTCATCTTATTTTCCCCCCGCACAAGATGCATCTGCAAGTCATTCTTCTTTCAGTTCTCCTCACTGGAGGTACAGAAAACATACAGTAGCAACATTCATTATCAGACTGTAAATATAAATGTCTTTGTTTCTTCCTCATTTCAGGTTTCTCTCTGAAATGTTATGATTGCCAGAACTCAGATTCAGGCCGCTGTGGAAATGTGACGTGTGACCGTCAACATACCAAGTGCGCAAGCGAAAGGACGGAAAACTACTTTGGTGAGTCTGTTCTCAATCATTTCTGTCATAAATGAAAAAGCACTTAAATCTTTGAAAGTTTTACTGTGGTATATAGTTATGCAGTGTGTAGCATGTGATTGTGGCCAGTAAAGTGCTGATATTATTCACTTTTTAAAACATTGTACGCACTTGTTAATAACACTTGAAATTTAACGGTTTTAACCTTCTTGGTCAAAGAATGCTTTTATTTTTTATCCTATTGTTTGTTTTATTATTATTATTTTCATGTTATCTCATGTATATGGTTTTTCAGCACATTTCTAAACATAATAGTTTTAATAACTCATCTCTAATAACTGATTTATTTTATCTTTGCCATGATGACAGTAAATAATATTTGACTAGATATTTTTCAAGACACGCTTAAAGTGACATTTAAAGGCGTACTAGGTTAATTAGGTTACAGTTTTTCCAACTGCTTGCACACAAAATCTTTTCATGTCACACATCTTCTAAAACATCTCACTCAAAATGCAAAACTACACAGCAAATCTCCAAAACCAGAAGCTGTTTCTCAGTCTTGAACCCTTTTTTTCAAAACATTACACACAATTCTATACCTAAAACACAAAGATCTAACAGGAAGCCACTTGTTTTCCTTTTCCAAACACAACCAATCAAAACGCAATACTTATTACAGTTTTTGATGATTGCTAACACACTAAAATGAAACTTTTCCCACAATTAGCAAAACCGCACACTCAAGGAGCAAAACACCAGGCCAGATCTGCACAACTGTAAGCACGTTGTCAGCTTCACACTTTTTGCAAAACATTCCACACAGTGATATGCAAATCACTAAACGAACTTGGACGCTTTTGACACAGACATTTTTCATAATGGAATTTCCAATTTCAAAACGGAGGCCTTCAAATGAACACACACATGAACCATAGGTTAAACACAGCCATCAGGTGTGCACACACACTGCTGAAAACCTGTAGACACACCAATGAGCTGGAACAACAATAAAAAAAGCAACATGTATAAACTATTAGTCTTCAATAAACATGTTTACAGTAGTCTTCAATAAGTATGTTTTACAGGAGCTATAAATATTAATCTCCAATAAATAAGCCAATATTGCAGTATGGAAGAGGAAGATCGAAAGTGAGGAAGATATTTGACCAAATATGAATATACATTGTTAAAAAATATCTGCAATTTCCCTATTTTGTGATTTATGTTTTTATTTTTGTGATTCATGTTTTTTTATGCTTTTTGAATCGCATTATGAGATCTTGATCTGTTTTCCAACAACTTTTAACCATAAAAAGTGACTTTTATGAACATTTTTAATAGTTTAAAGTGATATATAGTCTGGGTTGGTATTGTATACTACGCTACAAACACCTTGTAATAAACAACCAGCACACTTTGTGTTATTTTTACAGACTTTTTTTTACATTATATTATTTCAAACGTCTAAAATGACAACAAAAGTCATCATCATCATCATCATTTTCATCCGCTTATCTGGAGCCGGGTCTCGGGGGCAGCAGTCTTAGGAGAGAACCCCAGACTTCCCTTTACCCAGACACTTCTTCCAGCTCCTCCGGGGGGATCCCGAGGCATTCCCAGGCCAGCCGAGAGACATAGTCCCTCCAGCGTGTCCTAGGTCTTCCCCGAGGCCTCCTCCCTGGAGGACATGCCTGGAACATCTCCCTAACAGATGCCTGAGCCACCTCAGCTGACTTCTCTTGATGTGGAGGAGCAGCTGCTCTACTCCGAGCTCCTCGCGGGTGACAGAGCTCCTCACCCTGTCTATAAAGGTGCACCCTGCCACCCTATGAAGGAAACAAATTTCAGCCGCTTGTCCGAGATCTTGTCCTTTCGGTCATGACCCAAAGCTCATAACCATAGGTGAGAGTAGGAACATAGATTTACTGGTAAATCGAGAGCTTTGCCTTTCGGCTCAGCTTGTTCTTCACCACAATGGATCAGTACATCGACTGCATTACTGCTGCACCGATCCACCTGTCAATCTCACACTCCATCCTTCCCTCACTCAAAACTCCAAGATACTTGAACTCCTCCACCTGGGTAAGGACTTTCCTCCAACCTGGAGATGGTAAACCACCTTTTTCCGGTGGAGAACCATGGCCTCGGACTTGGAGGTGCTGATTCTCATCCCAGCCGCATCACACTCGGCAGCAAACCACCACAGTGCATGCTGAAGGTCCATGTTCGAAGAAGCCAACAGAACGACATCGTCTGCGAATAACAGAGTTGAAATCCTGTGGTCGCCGAACCGGACCCCCTCTAGCCCAAGGCTATGCTTTGAAATTCTGTCAACAAAAGTCACTTTGTTAAACTGTGGAGTTGCTTTTACAACATCAGAAGTCGACAGAGGAGAGATCAACATCATATAATGCAATTCACAACTGTAAATAAACACAAAACGCTTTTGAAACACAAGATATTGACACACTTAACAGATATTTTTACAGAGCAGATCTCCGACAACACACTGCAGAAATGTTTTCCTTCAAGTTTGTCTCGTTTCTGGTCCAAATATCTAAAAATCCCTATCTAAAAAATTTTCTAGACGAGTAAAGAATATTGTCTTGTTTTCAGAAATAGTCTAAATTAGGTCAGTTTTACCTTAAAACAAGCAAAATAATCTGCAAAAGAGGTAAGAAAAAGAATCTAATTTTAAAGTGAAAACAAGATTATTTTACTTACACTCCTGAGAGATTATTTAGCTTGTTTTAAGGTAAAACTCACTTACTTTCGACATTTTCAAGAGTTCACACTTAGCTCACGATTTATACATAGCTTGTTTGGCGTGCTGTCCCGGGAGAGAGCTCTGAGCTCAAGGGATCCTCGGGCCCAGGGCTCCCCCCTTTCACAGGGCAAGAGGAAATTGAGCTCAGGTTGATCTCAAACTCCCCCGCTGCTGAGGCCAAGGTGGATGTCCTGAGAGTAAGACATTATAAAAAAGATTTAGGCTTATTTTAACTATAGAGCATATTTGGGTGGTGGGAGGAAACCGGGGAAAACCCACGCAGACATGGGGGAGAACATCCAAACTCAGAAATACCAGATGGCCCAGCGAGGACCCAACGCCATTGGTATTCTTGCTGTGAGGCAACAGTGCTAGTCACTGGGCCACCGTGCCGCCCATTCTGGATAAAGGTGGAAGCAGGGGAGGAGGCGGGTTTCTTCCAGACGAAGATAGTTGTAGAGAGGAAATGAGGATATAGATAGTGACTTGGGATCCTTTGATTGGAGGATCATGATTAGCTAATGTGGACCAGCTGGGTCAACCATGAGCATGTGCTCGTCTCGAAATTAGTTTCAAATTAAACTTCACTTATTTCTGAAAACCAGACAGTATTTTATGCTTGTCTAAAAAATTTGAGATTTTTAAAAAAAATATTTGGACTAGAAACAAGCAATAGTATCTGGATGCAGCCTTTATGATGCAAGCTGAGATTGCATCGCTCAGAGATGCAATGTCAGACACAATGCACTCTAGTGACTAATGTGTCTAACTAGTGATGTCACTGTGAGGGGCAGGGTTAGGGATGGTGTAAAACTGCGGTCACATTGGGCTTTGTGTGTGCAAAATTCTGTCATACGGCGCTGCGAAAAGGGGCGGGATTAAACAAGATGATTAGACATTTAAAAAAGCCAACGATTGCTCAATATTTTAAATTTCTGTCCAGAGAGGTCATGTTTTAATCCTCAATTGGTCTCACGCAGTCAAGTGATGCGATTTCGCAGGTCAGAGTTCACCAAGCTTCCGGTCTGACGCATTCGCGTGCGTATGAATGGAAGTCTATGGGAAGAAAAGTCAAGTGTGACCGTAGCTTTAGGTGAGCACATTAAAAAGCATTGGATGCAGCTCAGATTGCATCTGCACCAAGTCTGCAGCCAGATCCCTCTCCAAACAAAACAAAACCCAAAGTGAAAGGAGCTTCTTCTAAACAAGACGCAGTCAGGTTTGTCAGTTTTTGTGTGGAGAAATCATTAAATTCTCTCTCTCTGTCTTTTACTTTAGGTGTTACAAAGGTTGATCTAGTTTCTAAAAGGTGTGTTATGCCAATTCAGTGTGTGAGCTGGTCTATCAGCACAGCCTGCGGTAGAAAAGATCATTCTGTCCAGTGCTGCGACAACGACCTGTGCAATGATCAAAACACTCCAGGTATCCTCCTCTATTTGACCATGAATCATTGACGATGTTGATAACTATGTTTGGTTCGCAGGCGCATATAAAATTTCTATTTTAATGGAAAAAGTGTATGAGTAACAGTGGTGTAAAGTAACTAATTACAAATACTCAAATCACTGTAATTGAGCAGTTTTTCTCAGGAATTGTAATTTACTAGTAGTTTTAAAAATTCCCTTGAGTACATTTTTAGTGCTGTATCAGTACCTTTACTCCACTACTTTCCTTCTACCTGCAGTCACTACTATTTCTTGTCTATGGGGATTAGAAAAATCAGTCCTGTGATTCTCGTCCAATCAAATCACACATAGATGTAAATCGCCTCATAATGAACTACCTCAAGACATGGGTGATTTATTATTGCAGCAAACTGTTTGGAAGCATTAAAAGTGTCCAAGATTGTCACAGGCATTGACACAGAGACTGTTTAGATGCATGTCACTCATGAAAAGATGATGGATGTTTACTGCATGATGACCAAAATGGCCTTAAACACCCAGCAGGCGTAAGATGTCATCATGACTATTCGTGGGGATGTTGCCTTTTGTTTGGAAATGAAAATTGAGTTGACGCCACTATTTAGTGTCAGGCGGATGTTAATGTCCAACATCCAACCTAAAATCAACCAAATATCAATGTCTAATGATGTTACAGCTTGATGTTGTGTGGACGTTACCACTATGACATCAATCAGATGTTGGATTTTGGTGAATAAATGTCAGTGTTTTACATCAATATGACGTTTGGTTTAGATTTTGGCTTGATGCTGGATTTTAGTCACTTTCTAACAACCTGAAATTGACCAAATATCAACGTCATTATTGGACATCAAAATAATGTTGTTCTTAGACGCTGGCTAGACATTGAGTTTTGGTCACCTGACATCACAACCTAAATCTAACCTAATATTAACGTCTCATGATGTTGTTTGTCTGCTGGGCAAAACTAAATGCACTACAGAATGTTACGTTTACACACACATACACAAACTACATGTAAACACATCAGCTTATCACAGCATAATACTCACTACTCTTGAGTACTTTTAAAAGGGCTAGTTTTTACTTATACTTTGAGTAATTTTTCCAACAGATACTTTTACTCTACCTGCACTACATTTTTAGGTAAATAATGGTACTTTTACTTAAGTATGATTTTTCAGTACTCTTTACACCACTTGTAATAATAAATAGTTAATGCATTATATCATGTAGATGTACAGTTAAAGTCAGAATTATTAGCCTCCCTGAATTATTAGCCCCCCTGTATTTTTCCCCCCAATTCCCCCCCCAAGCAGATTTTTTCAACACATTCCTAAACATAATAGTTTTAATAACTCATTTCTAATCACTGATTTATTTTATCTTTGCCATGATGACAGTAAATAATATTAGACTAGATATTTTTCAAGATACCAGTATTCAGCTTAAAGTGACATTTAAAGTCTTAACTACGATAATTAGGTTAAAGTTAAGGTAATTAGGCAAGCCATTGTATAATAATGGTTTGTTCTGTAGACTATCGAAAACAAATATATCTTAAGGGGGCTAATAATATTGACCTTAAAATGGTTTTAGAAAATAAAAACTTTTATTGTAGTAAAATTAAAACAAATAAGACTTTCTCCAGAAGAAAAAAAGTATTATAGGAAATACTGTAAACATTTCCTGAATCTGTTAAACATCATTTAGCAAATATTTGAAAAGAAGAAAAAATAAATAAATCACGAAAGGGGGAATAATTCTGACTTTAGCTTTATATTTGTGTGTCAAACTCCTTTCCTACACTGCAAAAAGTGACTAGTTACTTAGAGTGAGTACACCTCAAAAGCCTTAAAAGCACTTAAAAGTTGACTTAAAAAAATGTAAGTAAACCCATTGTAACTTGGAACTGTTAAGTTGACTTAATTTTTATAATTATGCAAATTGTTCTCACTTTTATTTAAAATAAAAGTAAACTCATCACTTTATCCAATACACCTTTAATATATGAGTTTTTTTCCAGCTTTTCTGTATAGCAAAATGACAATAACTAAAATAAATCTGCTCCAGTGTGTCTTCTTAATTCAATCCAGGTTATAAATGTAGATTTTATAGACTTAATGAAGCAACAAATATGTAACATTGTAAGAATTACAGTAATTATTTGAAAGCAGACGTGATAAAGTAGTCTGACACTGTAAAAAGGGAATAGTTGACTTGTAATAAGTGAGATCAATTAGCATAATTATAAAAATTAAGTTAACTTCACAGTTCCAAGTTACAACGGCTTTACTTACATTATCTTTGCAAAGTCAACTTGTTGCTTCTAAGGCAATAGGTTTACTCGCTTTAAGTAACTAATCGCTTTTTATAGTGTACCTGGAAACACATCAGATAAATACATGGTAATAATTTCTCACAGCTTTAAGCCCCCTCACCCCCAATGGAAGGAAATGCTTTGCTTGTGATTGGGAGGACTGCTCAAAAACAGTCAACTGTCAGAGGAATGAAGACTACTGCTTTAGTGCATACAGTAAGTACTTTTATTTATCGATACAAATATTAATCAGGCCTGGGAGGTTCAGGTGGTTCGACCCACCCCTCACTGAAAAAGGTCCAGAATTTGTCTCCTATACAAGCTTATTTGTCCCATTTTTGACAGTATGCCATCAAATTGTGAAAATAACCAATAGAAAGCGGCTTTGAGAGTCATTTAATTTTGAATTATTAAACTGGACAAATTCTGACTGAGGACATGAGCTAGCTAGGGGTGCGTTTCCAAAAACCATCGTTAGCTAAAAGCTAAACTAAAGTCGCAAGTTCCGTCGTTACAAACATAGTTTGTTGATTTGGTGTTTCCCAAATCTGTCGTTTCAACGAACATTCGCAAACTGCATTGCAAACTTGTACACTTGCAACTATACCTCTTGTAGCGGCATTATTGCTTTAAGCTGCTATCGCGGTAAGGGTAAACAATGACGCGTGAGTCCGCTGTGAATCCTTTTTCTCATGTTTATTTTATCACATCTTGTGCCATCAAATCAGTGAAATAGCTCATTGTTCCTCAGTATCACCCGTCACCACAAACAAACTCACGGTCTGAAAATTGTTTCCTCTTCCCCTTCCTACTCCACCTACTACCTGGCTTTCTTAAATCCCAATTTTGACAAAATAAAAGTCTTCATTCACAAAATCACAACAATAAAGCTAATACTTAAACATGAATAATATACGAATACAAAATACTCAAATCTAAATACAATAATTATCAAATATAAACTTAATAATAATAATAATAATCGTATCATCCAACCAACCCATTTAGTCCAAACATCATAAAAATTAAAAAAAGAAATGGCTCCAACACCTCTGGAGCTGTAGTTAGAACTATATTTTACAGTCTATGAGTTAGAATCATAGTGTCATGATCACCAGCGATCTAACCACCAGAGGTCGCTGGGAAACACTCACACACACATAGGACTACAAATCTGCTTGTAAATGGACTACATATTCCGTCATGCAACACACACATACAACCGGTTCCTGATGCTGACTGAATATGTAGTCCATTTACAAGCATATTTGTAGTCCTATGTGTGTGTGTGAGTGTTTCCCAGCGACCTCTGGTGATTAGATCGCAGGTGATCGTGACACATAGCTCCTGGTTGTGTTCTATTCCCCATTATCCCCCCTATGCCCTATTCATTTAGAACATTCCAACATTTAAACTTAACATTAAGCTAAACTTTAAATTAAAAAAAACATTAAAGTTATCTGTCTCGTTTGCATGTTCTCCCCGTGTTGGCGTGGGTTTCCTCTGGCTGCTCCGGTTTCCCCCACAGTTCAAACACATGCGCTATAGGTGAATTGAATAAACTAAATTGGCCGTAGTGTATGAGTGTTTGAATGCGTGAGTGTATGGGTGTTTCCCAGTACTGGGTTGTGGCTGGAAGGGCATCCGCTGTGTAAAACATATGCTGGAATAGTTGGCGGTTCACATCGATGTGGCGACCTCTGAAATAGAGACTAAGCTGAAGGAAAATGAATACTGAAAAATGTACTTACTTTTCTTTCTTAACCTTTTCAGGTGGTGCAGAAACTTTGAAAGGATGCGTGACGAAATCTGTCTGCGATAAGCCAGAAATATTTAAGCGAGAGCTGAACAAAATCATCACATGTTGCTCAGGGAATCTGTGTAACGGAGCTGAGAGCTTCATCCAGAGCTTCATGTTCCTCTGCTTTTCTCTGATCACCGTAATCCTGGTGCACTGAAGCCTGCTCCGGTTTCCCCCACCGTCCAAGTGTGCTAGAAGTGAATTGAATAAATAATTGGCCGTAGTGTTTAAGTGTGAATGCAAGAGAGTATGGGTGTTTTGCTTTGCGGCCAAAAGGGCATCCGCTGTGTAAAACATATGCTGGATAAGTTGGCGGTTCATTCCGCTACGGTTAACCCGAGATTAATAAAGAGAATTATTAGCCCCCATTTGATTTTTTTCTTCTTTTTTTAAATATTTCCCAAATGATGTTTAACAGAGCAAGGAAATGTTCACAGTATGTCTGATAATATTTTTTCTTCTGGAGAAAGTCTAAATTGTTTTATTTCGGCTAGAATAAAAGCAGTTTTTAATTTTTTAAACACCATTTTAAGGTCAAAATTATTAACCCCTTTAAGCTATACCTTTTTTCGATAGTCTACAGAACAAACCATCGTTATACAATAACTTGCCTTATTACCCTAACCTGCCTAGTTAACCTAATTAACCTAGTTAAGCCTTTAAATGTCACTTTAAGCTGTATAGAAGTGTCTTGATAAATATCTAGTCAAATATTATGTACTGTCATCATGGCAAAGATAAAATAAATTATTAGAAATGAGTTATTAAAACTATTATGATTAGAAATGTGTTGAAAAAAATCTGCTCTCCGTTAAACAGAAATTGGGGAAAAATATACAGGGGGGCTAATAATTCTGACTTCTACACACACACACACACACACATATATATATATATATATATATGAAGAGTTCAGATGCAAAGACCAGATGCCATTTGAAATTTCCTTCAAAAAGGAGCATTTTCATCAGACTCCTGTGTGTAGGTTCAGTAATTTCACGTTTATGGCAAAGAACACACTCTTTTAAAAGTTTTTAAAACGAAGTAACTCAACATAATCATAAGAGTCTGAGAGAAAAATGCTCTTTACCAATGGAAATTTCAGATGGATTTTAGAGGTTTTTGCATCTGAACTCCTTATACGCACACGCACACGCACGCACACACGCGCACACACACACGCACGCACGCACGTACGCACGCACACACACACACACACACACACACACACACACACACACACACACACTAAAAAGTATTTTAAATATTATTAAAATTATTAAAATATCATTTATCAACATTAGATGTAACATAAAACTCTAATGTGCATAACTCAAGAGAAATAAAACTCAAAGGAACCACAGTGATGTCATCAAAAGTAAAGTGTCATGCAGGGAATTGTGGGAAAGTGAATTGATGGTTATTTTCAGTATAAATTGTGGAACTTTACTGTTAAACATGATACATTTTTTCATATTTTTTTACTGTAGCATTCTTGCATTTTTTATAGTTGAAAACACTGATTTTTTACAGTGTAGTTCTGTGCTAAATCATGGAAACATGCTAAGAAGGTGATAAATCATATTTAACCGGGTGCGGACCAAAAATGCTAGTGTGAAAGCATTCATTCATTCATTCATTCATTTTTTTTCAGCTTAGTCACTTTATTAATCCGGGGTCACCACAGCGGAATGAACTGCCAACTCATCCAGCATTTGTTTTACGCAGCGGGTGCCCTTCCAGCCGCAACCCATCACTGGGAAACACATACACACACACATACACTACGGACAATTTAGCCTACCCAATTCTAGAGTGAAAGCACCCTCAATATAAAGTAGGACCAAAGAAAATAATAAGCCATGTGATAATAACAATAAAAGCAAAACTGTAAATTTGCCCTCACCATAGTCTTTCACTTGTTTCCACTTCGACACTTGTATCCTCTGTAACAGGTTGCGTTCTTTTCACAGTCTTCCCATTTCTTGCTGCAATCACAGCAGAGCAGAGACAACACTTAAATGACAAACAGACATTCACTGCATGTCAAAACGTATGAAATATGCTCTTAATAGTCGACTTTACCTCCAGGAATTGAAAGGAGAATAAAGGAGAGCAGGCAGAGACCAGATCAAATGTTTCCTGCTTAAAAAGGGACAGGTTTTATTCAGACATCAACACACATCAAAAAAATGCTGCATCACTGACTGTAACGTTTACATTCTCAGCGTCACATTTAAACCTGTGTTCAAACTCTCAAAGTCCAGCAAGTGAGCCCAAATTATTGGTAACACTGAAGATTGTATTAGTTAATGCATTTACTAACATGAACAAATTATGAACAACACATTGAATACAGTATTGGTTCATGTTAGTTAATGAAAATACAGCTATTTATTGTTAGTTCATGTAAACTCACTGTGCATTAATTATGTTAACAAAACAAGCATCTTGTTGGATCTTAATAATGCTTGAGTAAATGTTGAACTATGATTTATAACTGTGCTCTACAAGTATTATTCATTATTAGTTCATAGATACACTAACAAACATTAACTAATGAAACCTTATTGTACTGTAAATCAGGCCAAATTATTTATAATGGAGTAACTAAATGTTTGCTCTTAGTATACATGTTAGTAAATGTAGTCTATTTCAAGTCATACACAATTGCTGTCCCTGTACAATACACATCTAATATCTCAAAACGTATTGCTTCTGGTAGCACAGAGAATAGCAAAGTCCACTAAAGGAGGTCGATCCTTCACATATATGGTTCCTAAACTCTGGAATAGGCTTTCTGATAATGTCTGAGGCTCAGTTGAAAACTGCACTTTATTAGGTACACCTGCCCAACTGCTTGTGAAACAAGTTTCTAATCAGCCAATCACACGGCAGCAACTCAATGCATTTAGGTATGTAGACATGGTCAAGACAATCTGCTGCAGTTCACACCGAGCATCAGAATGAGGAAGAAAGGGGATTTATGTGACTTTGAACGTGGCATGGTTGTTGGTGCCAGATGGGCTGGTCTGACTATTTCAGAAACTGCTGATCTACTGGGATTTTCACGCACAACCATCTCTAGGGTTTACAGAAAATGGTCTAAAAAAAGAGAAAATAACCAGTGAGGGGCAGTTCTGTGGGTGCAAATGCCTTGTTAAGTCTGGTTTCTCTCAAGGTTTATTAATTCTTCACTTTTGCCAATTAGTGAAGTTTTTTCCCCCTTCACTGTCGCCTCTAGCTTGCATGGTTTGGTATCTGTAGAGCTGCGCATCGATTGATTTGCTCTTCAGTGTTTGGACTCTGTAGTGATTTTAGAACCACACTGAACTGAGCTAAACTGAACTGAACTTAAAAACTACAAACTGAACTACACTGTTCCTATTTACTATGACCTTTCATGTGGAGCTGCTTTAAAACAATCTACATTGTAAAAGCGCTCAACAAATAAAGGTGAATTGAATTGAATCGATACCAGAGGTCAGAGGAGAATGGTCAGACTGGTTCCAGCTGATAGAAAGGCAACAGTAACTCAAATAACCACTCGTTACAACTGAGGTCTGCAGAAGAGCATCTCTGAACACACAACACATCCAACCTTGAGGCAGATGGGCTACAGCAGCAGAAGACCACACCGGGTGCCACTCCTGTCAGCTAAGAACAGGAAACTGAGGCTACAATTCACACAGGCTCAGGAAAACTGGACAATAGAAGATTGGAGAAACGTTGCCTGGTCTGATGAGTCTCCATTTCTGCTGCAACATTCAGATGGTCGGGTCAAAATTTGGCATCAACAACATAAAAGCATGGGTCCATCCTGCCTTGTATCAACGGTTCAGGCTGCTGGTGGTGGTGTAATGGTGTGGGGTATATTTTCTTTGCACACTTTGGGCCCATTAGTACCAACTGAGCATCGTGTCAACGCCACTGCCTACCTGAGTATTGTTGCTGACCATGTCCATCCCTTTATGACCACAGCGTACCCATCTTCTGATGGCTACTTCCAGCAGGATAACACCATGTCATAAAGCGTGAATCATCTCAGACTGGTTTCTTGAACATGACAATGAGTTCACTGTACTCAAATAGCCTGCACAGTCACCAGAGCTCAATCCAATAGAGCACATTTGGGATGTGGTGGAACGGGAGATTCGCATCATGAGTGTGCAGGCGACAAATCTGCAGCAACTGCGTGATGCTATCATGTCAATATGGAGCAAAATCTCTGAGGAATATTTCCAGTACCTTGTTGAATCTTTGCCATGAAGGATTAAAGCAGTTCTGAAGGCAAAAGGAGGTCCAACCTGAAACTAGTAAGGTGTACCTAATAAAGTAGATTAAAGACCCATCTTTTTAGTAAAGCACACAATGCATCACATAACTGTAGGATCCATGAGTGTGCTCCATGCAGATGAGTGGGCTTGACAAACCACCCGTACACCAGTTACTTTGTTAGTAACACTTCTATGTTTGTTTACGCAGCACCTATTATCATTTATAGCGCTTCATTTTCACAGTGATATTAACATCTCTTGTTTTTTGATTACTACTACTGCTGAAATTACACCACACGCAAGATGTCATGTTGGTTGTATAATTTATTAAATCTCAGTGTCCCTCTTTAAAATAAATATATGGTAAATAATATTAATAAAGAAAAGTTAAAGGAACGTTTTGTACAATCCAAACATATACAACAGAAAGCCCTGCTCACAGGAGACCCTGGAGTGCATACATTCATTACCACACACACACACACACACACGCACATACATACACAATCAGTGGCAATGTGTTTCTAGGACAATCTAGCTCTTTAGTGAAGAGAATTACCAAAGTACATTAATACTGTCAGCAGCCAGCGTGAATACATGTAAGAAAAGACAAAAACGTGAAGAATACATGATAAAACATGAAGAGCTGAAGGTCCACGTCTACAAACACACACTCGCACACACACACAGATCCTCAAATCACCTCATTTTCATTGCATTGCACTGCTAAAGTGAGTGTCCCATATGAACAGCAGCATATGGAGAGGTATGAGAAACGCAAAACTAAATAAATATACGCGTGTATATATAAAAATAACGTACTCACATTCATAATTCAAGTAGTGGAAGTGTTGTCTTTCGCTCGTGTGTAAAATAATACTACTGTAAAACCATAAAAGTGCACATTTCTGCCTAAAATAAATCAATAAAACTGAACACTGAACGATGACATAATCCTAAAACACATTCAGTAACTCTGTCAATCAAACACCAAGCTCCGCCCACTTATTCTTCCTAATGTCACAGCGCGGAGGCCAATAGGAAAGCAGGAATCCAATAGAAGCTTGTGGACCAATAGGATTTTTAGGAGGCCTGCTCATTAGCGAATCAGCAGTTTTGATAGATCGGAATAAAACCCAGCAGCCAATCAGAAAGCGGCGGATTGAGGCAATGGAAAGCTTGGTCATTTTCTCTTGGAGGTGCTGGGTCGTTTGGCCTGCCACAGGTGGCTGTGGATGGTGAGAGCGTCTACACTGACCGACACAGATTTGGCAGGGATGACGGTGAACTGCTTGCGGTCGGAGCTGTATTTGTAGAGTCTGTCGATCATCTTGCGGCTGATGGCGCGTGGCCCGGTGCCTTTGAGTTTGACGATCTCCTCCGTTTCAGGGGAATAAATGTAGAGAGCTCTGAACTGACATCCACCGTCACGGAAAAGGATGATGAGGTGGTTGGACTCGCATCGCTCGATTTCCTGTGGATTCATGGGAATGATTTGTTACATGTGTAGAAAAATGTGGAAAATGTTTAATATGTACCATCAAATTTGATATTTTTAAAGTGTTCATGTTATAGATAAAAAAAAAAACTCTTAATAAATTCCTTGAAATGGAAGACTTTTTAAGACCTATTTAAAGGTGCAGTATGTAAGTCTGACACCCAGTGGTTGAACTAGGTATTGCATTCCTGTTTCAAAGCACATGCAAGTGCAGGTTGCCAGATTGACGACACCAACAGGAGAGAGCCTGGCTATCGAGTCTAAGGGCTGATTTAAGGCTGATTTAAATTGTGTTTAAATCGCACGCACCAGAAGGAATATTCTGGACATTAAAAAGAGTTTTTGTCCTAACCAACACCTGAAATTTATATTTTAGAAAAAGCTTCTATTTCTCACAGGATGAACTATGATCAGGTACTCCTCATGTGCTTTATTCAGTGTTAAATGCTAATAATGTGAGTTTGAATGCTATTTTACATGACATTTATTGCTATACTACTGAAAGCAGCAGCAGATAGTTCACCTCAGATCTGGAAAATAAAATAAACCCAACAACTGAACTTTAAAACTGTGACTCAAAACACTTATCAGTGGTTCGGTGTAAGGATGCTTTTTTTACCATCATGCTGATAACTTTAGTCGCTCGGCAGAACTACAGTTCGAATCGCTGTGGTTAAAACCCATTCTTACATCAGCATCTACGTTTAATAATGTTAAAGAGGTTTAATATGTATTCATTAGATTATAAACCTCACCATTTTGTTGGAGTGCAGTGAGTGCACTATTCTGTGCTTTTGAATGGCTTTATTTGAATATTTCTGTCGTGTTTCGTCTGGTGCAAACAGCCAAATTGCTGATCACTGCAAATCTCGTCATGTAGTATGTAGTTAGGACACGGGGTTACAATGTAACCTGCTCAGAGTCTGCTACTGTCCACCGGTGGTCGCATTTCGGTCTCGGACACATGCCTTGAGAGCATTTCTTTTTTTTTTATAATTATTTTTTTAGGGATTTTTTTAGGGGTTTTCACCTTTATTTTGATAGGACAGTGGAGATTTACAGGAAAGTGTGGGGAACAGAGAGAGGGGAAGGGCCGGCAAAGGACGAGCCTGGAATCGAACTCGGGTCACCGCGAGCACCTCAGTGACATGTGTCGACGCGCTAACCACTAGGCTATTGGCACCGACTCCTTGAGAGCATTTCTGACTGAATGAATGAAATACGTTGTGTTCCACCAAGTCAACCCAGGGTGCTGAAACATAATTGGCTAAACTTGCATTGGGTGGGTTAAAATAACTAAAACAAAGACAGACGTTCTGGCACACAATGCATATTTCCAAAGCAGAATATCTGACTTCAGCGTTGTTGTTTTTTTAGATAAACAAGAATGTTCACTTAGCATGTTTCTTAAATATCTGCAAACATATTGTTGTGTTTTTATGCTTTAGAAGAGTCAAAAACTTGCATACAGCACCTTTAGGACCATTATGAATGGCTTTACAAGGCTTTTTTCTCTAATGGCCCCATTTTCTTTTACTTGCCCCATCAAAACATTCATGTTAGTTATTTCTTAGCCACATATTTTGAATAATCCAATTCTATATATACACATAACTTTTCTTAAAGAAAGAAAATCATATAAACTCTATTCTAAAAAATATATAATAATCTAAATGCAAGTCTGTCCAGGTCAGCATCCTCACCATACTGTATATAGTCCATAAATAAATAAATAAATATTATAATTAGTGTCATAAATAGAGTTTTGCTCAAATATTTTTTGAGACAGAAAATATAGGGCTTAGGAAAATTAAAATGACAGTTTAAAATAATTACAAGCCAATAATTTAGTGAATTAAAGTCATTTTAAGGCCTAAAATGTAGCTTTTAAAATGTAAGAGTTTTTAAGACCCCGCAGACACCCTGTACAATATTAATAATGTTTTTACACTGAACGCTCTAGTGTTAATCTTTCAATCAAAACAAAACAACAACAAAAAGGAGTTTTTTTCTAAAACAAGGAAAATATATAATATTCTTATTTTTAAGTTTACAGTTTGTTTACCCCACTGACAGGTTATTCAGCCTCTTTTGATGTAAAACTCACTTTATTTCGACTTATTATTTCTGAAAATGATTTCTGTGTTTTTTTTACTTGTCTAGAAAATGCTTCTTTATTTAATCATTTTTACAATAATAATTTTTTGCAGTGTTTGTGTTCTGGGGAGTATTTTTGAATTATTTAAATGAACCAATAAATATATTTGCATCCACACTTGCGGACAATACAAATCTGTTTATTTTTACAGGGTTCCTACACCTTTTCAAAAATCTCATTTGAGCACTTTTCAGATGCATTTGTAAACCTTTTCAGCACTTTAAAAGTTTGGCAAATTACATATTCATACACATGCTAGTTATATAGTATAGGATAGTATTCTAAGTCTGCATTGCTGTTATTTAATCTCTTTTATTCAATTTACTATTTTCTTAAATGTATCTTTAATGTATGTTTCATCTCAAATTTATTTTTATTTTATTTTCAAAGGGTGCAGATAAAAAAAGCAGGCAGATCATGCTACAGCACATGTGCAGACTTTTTCATTTTTCATTTTTCAAAAATAAGAATTCAATTGAAATAGTTCATAATTATTACCTATTTAGTACTATTTACCTATTTAAAAAGTAAAAAAGTACATTTTTTTATTATGAAAGCAAAACTATTACATTTACAAGCATTCTTTATCCAAAATCTAAGCACTTTTCATACCTTTATGAAACAGTAGATTCAAACTCAAGCATTTTCAGCACTTGTACAAGCTCTGTTTTTGGTTTGTTTTTCATTCTGCATAACCTTTTTGTAACCAGCAGGTGTCCTCAGTGTGCCACTAGCACATCTGACCAGTAAATATTAAAAATATATTATTTTACATTACAGACTACTTAGGCTGACAAAAAAATGATATGTTGCTATTTGTATATGTCTAGGGGCTATCCTATAAAAACAGTCCCAGAGCTAGGTAACTTATATTGGTTATATTAATGGAAGTTAGCCATTGTACGGCAGCAAATTTGCTTGATTATTATGCCAGAATATAAGTAGTTCCTAGTCAAATCAGCTTAGAAAATAGCAACTTTTCATTTTGTGTCAGTCTTAATACATGATTTAACTACAGAAGAGTCAAACTTTAAATTGGAAAATTATAAACAATACTCTTTGGTCATTTTTGAGTGAGATGCTAATGGTCTAATCCGATTCAATGATCTATGCTAAGCTAAGCTAAGCTAAGCTTAAAGTGCTTCCGCCAGACCCGGAGTCCAGCTGAATGGATTAAAAATGGTATAACTCAACTATTTAACTCCAAAAGAATCATAGCTATACTATGAAAAGAGTCCCAAAGCTGGGTAACTTATATTGGTTACATTAATGGAAGCTAGCATGGTACGGCAGCAAAATAGCTTGATTATTACGCCAGAATGAAAGTTTCAAGCCATATCAGCCTAGAAAATACCAACTTTTCATTTTCCGTCAGAAATGAAAAGTCAGAAGAGTCAAGCTTTAAATAAGAAAATTATAAACAAAACTCTTTGGTCCTTTTTAAGCCAGATGCTAATGGTCTAATCCAATTCAGTGATCTATGCTAAGCTAAGCTAAGCTAAGCTTAAAGTGCTTCTGCCAGACCCAGAGTTCTGCTGAATGGATTCAAAATGGTAAAACTCATATATTTAAATCCAAAAAAAAGAAAAGAAAAGAAATGAGAGTTTATTTAATGGTTAATTTGCATTACAATTGTGAAGACTGTCGGAAAGTGTGATTATGACTGCACTCACGTCCAGAATAGCGTTCTTCTGGGCTTCATTGACTTTTCCAGCCAGACAGCAGTGAGCGATGGCATTCTGGATGATGGGTTTGTTGGACTTTGCACTTGGCTCTTTGAATAATCTGGGCCCTGAGGACAGAAAGGTGGAAACACACACTGAGCTAATGAAATATGGCTGAAATATTGGGTTGTTGTAGGTGAGCGTATAAAATGGTTTACACAAAGTCACAATTATTTACCCTCCAGTGAATTTTAGCAGGTCAAGGAATTTTTCACAGTATTTCCTATAATATTTTTTCTTCTGGAGAAAGTCTTATTTGTTTTATTTTAGCTAGAAAAAAAGCAGTTTTTACTTGTTTTTTAAACCATTTCAAGGTCAATATTAGTAGCCCTCTCAAGCAATATATTTTTTGGTTAGTCTACAGAACAAACTATTAATATACAATGACTTGCCTAAATACCCTAACTTGCCTAATTAAATTAGTTAAGCCTTTAAATGTCGCTTTAAGCTGAACACTAGTGTCTTGAAAAATATCTAGTCAAATATTATTTACTGTCATCATGACAAAGATCAAATAAATCAGTTATTGAAAAAAATCTCTCTATTAAACAGGGGGAAAATATTCTGGAGGGCTAATAATTCTGACTTCAACTGTAGTATTAATGCAGATGTAGTTCACCGTTGTATTCTGCTACAGATGTGATGGATGAGGCTGTGGAGCCGTTATCCCAGTCTCGCTCCATATTTCGGCTTGCATTTCGACTCAATATGGGGAAAGACTCCACCGACTCCCCTCTGCAACACACATACAGCAATTGTGTTATTATTGATACTCTAATCTGATGTGTGAACTGAAATAATTTTACTTTCACCTACACTGGACGACACTGTGATGAGTTTGTAAAATAAATAAGTAAATAAATATACTACATAAATATTATGAGCTACAATACATTAAAATCTATTAAAAAAACATTTTATTAGGAAAATTAACAACAGATCTGAAGTAGTTAGTTAATATCTGTCAATGCAAAGCGCAATGTGATAAAATATAGAAATAAAAATCTGTAAATTAAAAAACATAAATGGATTAAATACATACAAATTAAATACAACTAAAAAATAAATTAAAATAAATTATTTTACAAAACTAATTAAAAATATCTGTTAATTTAAAGTGTGTAAAATGTGATATAATATAAACAAACAAAAATGCACAAGTCAGCATATTAAAACAAATGTCAATGAAAACAAATGAATTAAAAATTAAGTAGCTCTAAAGTAGCTAATTCACACCATCTAGAAGCTTAATGTGGTAAAATATATACAACAAATCATGACAAAATATTTAAATACAAATTAATTTAGAATAAATGAATGAATATATTCAAAAAATCTATTAATTATAAATAAAGTAGCAACATTTTTAGCAAATCAAAAATAAACTAATTAAAAGTTAATATATTTAGAAAACAAATTAAAAATAACTGTCAATGTAAAATGTGATTTAATAAAATATAAACAAACTAAAAAAAAACATATATCACCATATAAAAACAAAAGTATCAATGAAAACACCTGAATTAAAAATGAAGTAACTCTAAAGTATCTAATTCACATCATAGAGAAGTTTGATGTAGTAAAATATACACAACAAATAATTAAAAATTTTTTAAATACAAATAAATTACAAATAAATACATAAAAATATATTAAAAAAACTATGTGAATTAGTACATTTAAACAATTATAACAATAAATCATAACTAAATAATAATAATACAAATAAATCTTTATCTGATCTAATACAGGTTGCCAAGAAATGAAGAAAATTATATATATATATATATATAGTACTGTGCAAAAGTCTTAGGCCCCCAGTTACATTTGTTGTTGTTTTAGTAAAAGGTATAATGACATTATATATTACTTCTCATTCTCTTTATTAAAATACAACCAGAAAATACAGGTTCAAGCTGGATTTTTGGGGTCTAATTGTTTAAGACCTGTAAAAGAAAGAGTTAGAGAAAGATGGAAGGATGAATGAAAAATACTGTTGTTTCCAACTTGGTTTGATCTGCATTTCTGCCAGAGCTGTTGTCAATATTGCCTAAATGGGATTTTGAATGCTGAAAAGTGCAGACAGGTTATAATTCGTCATGTTATTCCTACTAAAAAGCACATCATTAGCAATAATTGTATTTTTTAGCATGATAATGATCTTAAAAACACTGCTAACATGATGAAGTCATATTTGGAGAGAAAAACAGCTGATCATGAAATGGCCTCCACAGAGTCCAGACCTCAATATTATGTACAGTATGTATAGGCAATGAGCTGGTGGTGGGACAGTACTGCATATCAACATTTTTTTTTAAAGCAACTCTTGAGTCTAGAGAAGAGATGAGTCTGTGTTCTACTGACCTGTGTGAACTGGCTCCTCCTGATGCCACACTGTCACCCTCAGTAGCAGCAGAGGCCAATGACAGAGAAGATCCAGACGGGGCTGAACAGAGACTGACCGCTGCAGACACAAACACAAACTTTCAATTAACACATGCACAAATCAATGCTTTATAAATCAGTCAGAAATGCAGACTCATTAATGGGTGTCATGCTTTTTGGGGGGATTTTTTTAATTATGGAACATTTTAAATTTAGGACTATATACAACAAAGCCCAAGAAAACCCACCCAACACAAGTTCAATTATGATAAACACAGAAATAGTGCAATAACACAGCAGGTACAAAATCAGGACTGAAACATGTCTGTATATGATCTCCCTCATACTCGACCAAAATTGTACAGTTTTATTGCTGACGCCATTTATTTTTGGCATATGTTAATATGTACATTAATAATAATGTTGGCTAATGGCTAATGCTACAGTTTCCAAGAAATTGTACAAAGGCCAGTTGTAGAGTTTAAAGTGAAATAGGAAGAAAATCCTTTTTGTAAACCAGCTCTCTTGCTTTGAATGTGTTACCTAGGAGACTTAAAGAAATTCTAGTGAAGAAAAGAATTCTAGAAAAGAAAATACTAGTGGCCTAAGACTTTTGCACAGTACTATACGCTCACTGGCCACTTTATTAGGTACACCTGTCCAGCTGCTCGTTAATGCAAATTTCTAATATGGCTGCCATTCAATGCATTAAGGCATGTTGACATGTTCAAGAGAATCTGCTGCAGTTCAAACCGAGCATCAGAAAGGGGAAGAAAGGGCATTTAAGTGACTTTGAACGTGGTATGATTGATGGTGCCAGACGGGCTGGTCTGAGTATTTCAGAAACTGCTGATCTACTGGGATTTTCACGCACAACCATCTCTAGGGTTTACAGACAATGGTCTGTAACAGAGAAAATATCCAGTGAGCGGCAGTTCTGTGGGAGCAAATGCCTTGTTGATACTAGAGGTCAGAGGAGAATGGCCAGACTGGTTCCAGCTGAAAGAAAGGCAACAGTAACTCAAATAACCACTCGTTACAACTGAGGTCTGCAGAAGAGCATCTCTGAATGCACAACACGTCCAACCTTGAGGCAGATGGGCTACAGCAGCAGAAGACCACACCGGGTGCCACTCCTGTCAGCTAAGAACAGGAAACTGAGGCTACAATTCACACAGGCTCACCAAAACTGGACAATAGAAGATTGGAGAAACGTTGCCTGGTCTGATGAGTCTCCATTTCTGCTGCAACATTCAGATGGTCAGGTCAGAATTTGGCGTCAACAACATGAAAGCATGGATCCATCATGCCTTGTATCAATGGTTCAGGTTGCTGGTGGTGGTGTAATGGTGTGGGGGATATTTTCTTGGCACACTTTGGGCTTATTGTTACTAATTAAGCATCGTGTCAATGCCACAGCCTACCTGAGTATTGTTACTGACCATGTCCATCCCTTTATGACCACAGTGTCTCCATCTTCTGATGGCTACTTCCAGCAGGATAACACCATGTCATAAAGCGTGAATCATCTCAGACTGGTTTCTTTAACAAGACAATGAGTTCACTGTACTCAAATGGCCGCCACACTCACCAGAGCTCAATCCAATAGAGCACCTTTGGGATGTGGTCGAGCAGGAGATTCGCATCATAAATGTGCGGCCAACAAATCTGCAGCAACTGTGTGATGCTATTATGTCAATATGTCCCAAAATCTCTGAGGAATATTTCCAGTACCTTGTTGAATCTATGCCACAAAGGATTAAGGCAGTTCTGAGGGCAAAAGGGGGTCCAACCCACTACTAGTAAGGTGTACCTAATAAAGTGGCCGGTGAGTGTATATTGGTTTTTGAGTGAAAAACAACATTACAAGTGAACTTCAATGAACATTTTAAAATAATTGTAAATAATGACATCATGACCCCTTTAAAAGTTTGCGTTTCTTACGGGCAGAGCAAGACGATTCGGCTCGATGCAGTGATTTGGGGCGTGGCCTGCGGTTTCGTGGGCGGGGTTTGGCAGCACCCTGTTCCTCCAGGAGCTCTTGTTGCTTCCTGCGCAGGTACTCCTGTTTGATCAGCTCCCGGCGGGCCTTTTCTTCCTCTTTACGTACACGATCCTCTTCTGCTTTTCGTCTGACATGAGCACACACACACAAATGACATTTAGTTGAAGTCAAAGTGATTAGCTGTGAATCTTTTCAAATATTTCACAAATGATGTTTAACAGAGCAAGGAATTTTTCCACAGTATTTTCTACAGTATAATGTTTTTTCTTCTGGAGAAAGGCTTATTTGTTTTATTTCGGTTAGAATAAAAGCAGGTTTTAATTGCTTTGAAAGCATTTTAAGGTCAATATTATTAGCCCCCTTAAGCTATTATTTTTTTCGCTAGTCTACAGAACAAACCATCGTTATACAATAACTTGCCTAATTAACCTAGTTAAGCCTTTAAATATCACTTTAAGCTGAATACTAGTGTCTTTAAATAATATTGGACTAGATATTTTCCTGTCATCATGGCAAAAATAAAACAAATCAGTTATTAGAAATGAGTTATTAAAACTGTTATTTTTAGAAATGTGTTGAAAAAATCTCTCCATTTAACAGAAATTGATGAATAAAATACACAGGGGGTCTAACAATTTAGGAGGGCTAATAATTGTGACTTCAACTTTACAATGAATCTGCTATAAAGAAGGAAAACATCAGCATTTACACTCAGGCTGAGTTGTGCTGTGACTGTTACCTGGCTTCATCTCGTTTGAGCTCAGATTCGGCCTCCAGCTGCTGCTTTCTTATCCGCGCTTCTTCAGCTTTACGCTGCTGTTTGAGGAGAAATGCTGCTCGCTTTTTAGCCAGCTCGTCCTCGGCTTTCTGATCGTCCTAAATACAAAAAACAGAGTAAATGGATTTCATTTCATATACATACATACATACTGCACATTCATTCATTATCCTTCGACTTAGTCCCTTATATTTATCAGGGGTCGCCACAGCGGAATGAACCGACAACTATTTCAACTGTTTAATGCAGTGGATGCCCTTCCGACCGCAACCCAGTACATAAATATACTGTATATATTTATTATGCATATTAAAATACAGACATCCATTCATATATTTGAGAAAAGAACCAAAACGATGAGAAAGGAGCAAGAACGATTCATTTTATAATCTGATAATAGCAGAACATATTAATAATCAATAAATTAAACTATAAAATTATATATAAACCATAGTTCTAGCTTATGCAAGCTCATTTAGCTCAAGACTAATTCAGCCTCGGTGTTATAGGGAATGATACAGGAAGTCATTTTAACAACAGTAATCAGATTGCATAATCAATGTCATATTAGATTAATTATGTGGAATTGTAATTGCACTGATACTGTAGATTTGGACTAGTGTCTACTCATTGCTTGAAACTAAGGTGTGCAGTATGGATGTATTTTATTGTTATTGTTGCCTTTTCGTTCATTCATTTATTTTCCTTCGGCTTAGTTTCTTTATTCATCAGGGGTTGCCACAGCAGAATGAACCGCCAACTTATCCAGCATGTTTTACACAGTGGATGCCCTTCCAGCTGCAACCCAGTACTGGGAAACACCCATACACTCTTACATTCAGACACATACTCGCAGAGCACGGGAGGTACGCTGCAGGCGCAACCCTCACAACCTTCGATCAATTCATGTATCCTCTATTTCACAACTCTCTCTCTCTGTGGGCCTCTGGAATTGTCAATCTGCTGTTAACAAAGCAGATTTTATTACCTCCATAGCCACTCATTATGACTTTAGTCTCATGGCTCTAACTGAAACCTGGCTGAGACCGGAGGACACTGCTACACATGCAGCTCTTTCTACTAATTTCTCTCTTTCCCACACCCCTCGTCAGACAGGGAGAGGGGGTGGGACTGGACTACTGATTTCCAAAGAATGGAAATTCACTCAGAGACCGTCCCTGCCAAAAATCAGCTCTTTTGAATTCCATGCAGTCACCTTTATCCACCCCTTTCGCATAAATGTGGTTGTCATCTACCGCCCACCGGGTACATTAGGTCACTTCTTGGATGAACTGGATGTTCTTCTCTCATCTTTTTCTGATTATGACACTCCCTTGTTGGTGCTAGGTGACTTCAACATCCACATAGAAAGACCTCAAGCTGCTGACTTCCAGACTCTGCTTGCATCTTTCGACCTCAAAAGAGCACCTACCTCTGCTACTCACAAATCAGGTAATCAACTAGACCTTATTTACACTCGACATTGCCTCGCTGACCAAACACTAGTAACTCCACTACAAACATCGGATCATTTCCTTCTCTCTCTCAACATCCACATTACTCCTGAGCCGCCACACACTCCTACTCTAGTTGCCTTTCGCAGAAACCTACGCTCTCTCTCACCCAACAGACTATCCACCATTGTTTCTAACTCTCTTCCTCCATCTTCCAAACTCTCTGCACTTGATACGAACAGTGCAACTGATACACTCTGCTCCACGCTAACATCATGTCTAGACAGACTATGCCCTCTGACATCCAGACCAACCCGAGCCAGTCCTCCTGCACCCTGGCTCTCTGATGTTCTCTGTGAGCATCGCTCAAAACTTCGGGCTGCTGAGAGAAGCTGGCGAAAAACAAAAAATCCTGAACAGCTCATAACATACCAAACTCTTCTGTCTTCTTTCTCGACTGAGGTTACTTCTGCAAAGCAGACATACTTCCGTCAGAAAGTCAACAGTGCCACCAATCCTCACTTGCTTTTTAAAACATTTTCCTCCCTCCTTCACCCTCCTCCTCCACCCGCATCCTCCACACTCACTACTGATGACTTTGCTTCATTCTTTTGCACCAAAACTGCAAAAATCAGTGCTCAATTTGCTGCACCTACAACAAACACGCAAGATACACCACCAACACCACACACACTCACCTCTTTCTCCCAGCTCTCTGAGTCTGAGGTGTCCAATCTCGTGCTATCAAGCCATGCAACCACCTGTCCGCTAGATCCCATTCCCTCTCATCTCCTGCAAGCCATTTCTCCTGCAGTCATACCAACACTGACTCACATAATTAACACATCTCTTGACTCTGGTCTATTCCCTACTTCATTTAAGCAGGCTAGGGTAACCCCTCTGCTAAAGAAACCCAACCTGGATCAAACGCTACTTGAAAACTACCGACCGGTATCCCTGCTTCCATTCATGGCCAAGATTTTGGAGAAAGTAGTGTTCAATCAAGTCCTAGACTTTCTTACTCAAAACAACCTCATGGACAACAAGCAATCTGGCTTTAAGAAAGGCCACTCAACTGAGACTGCCCTGCTCTCGGTCGTGGAGGACCTCAGACTGGCTAAAGCAGACTCTAAATCATCTGTCCTCATCTTGCTGGATTTATCAGCTGCTTTTGACACTGTAAACCACCAGATCCTGCTATCTACGCTTGAGTCACTGGGCGTCACAGGCACTGTTATTCAATGGTTCAGTTCCTACCTCTCGGACAGGTCATTCAGGGTGTCGTGGAGGGGAGAGGTGTCCAACCTACAGCATCTATACACTGGGGTACCTCAGGGCTCTGTGCTTGGACCACTTCTCTTCTCTATCTACACGGCATCTTTAGGAACAGTCATCCAGAAACATGGTTTTTCCTACCACTGCTATGCTGATGACACCCAGCTATACCTCTCTATCCACCCTGATGATCCCTCGGTTCCAGCTCGCATTTCAGCCTGCCTGTCAGACATTTCACTCTGGATGAAAGATCATCATCTCCAGCTTAACCTCATGAAAACGGAAATGCTTGAAGTTTCTGCCAACCCGACTCTTCACCATAACTTTTCAATCCAGATGGATGGAGCAACCATCACTGCATCCAAAATGGTAAAAAGCCTTGGAGTTACGATTGATGACCAACTGAACTTCTCTGACCACATTTCTAGAACTGCCCGATCTTGCAAATTCGCACTCTACAACATCAGAAAGGTCCGACCCTTCCTATCTGAACATACAGCTCAACTCATTGTTCAAGCTCTTGTCCTCTCCAAACTGGACTATTGCAACTCTCTGCTAGCCGGGCTACCAGCTAGTTCTATCAAACCTCTTCAGCTGCTTCAGAACGCAGCAGCACGAGTGGTCTTTGATGAACCCAAAAGAGCACATGTCACTCCGCTACTCACCCGTTTGCACTGGCTTCCAGTTGCTGCCCGCATCAAATTCAAAGCTCTGATGTTTGCTTAGAAAGTGACCTCTGGCTTTGCTCCTTCTTATCTGCTCTCACTTCTGCAGATATATGTGCCCTCCAGAAACTTGCGTTCTGTGAATGAACGTCGCCTCGTTGTTCCATCCCAAAGAGGGAAGAAATCACTTTCCCGAACTCTCACATTCAATCTGCCCAGTTGGTGGAATGAACTCCCTAATTACATCAGAACAGCCGAGTCACTTGCTGTCTTCAAGAAACGACTAAAAACGCAACTGTTTAGTCTCCACTTTTCCTCCTAATCTGCAATTGCCTCTCTGGCTATACCACTAACTGTGCCCTCTTTCTCTCTCTCTCTCTCTCTCTCTCTCTCTCTAAAAAAAAAAAAAAAAAAAAAAAAAAATTTCTACTAATGTTTTGCTTCTTAGACTTTTACACGCCTGAAACTTGTCTATAGCGCTTGTTCACTGCTACTCTTATAGTTGTGTAAATTGCTTCCTTGTCCTCATTTGTAAGTCGCTTTGGATAAAAGCGTCTGCTAAATGACTAAATGTAAATGTAATGTAATGTAAAACATACACTACGGCCAATTTAGTTTCTTCAATTCCCCTATAGCGCATGTGTTTGGACTCTGCGGGAACCCGGAGCCCCCAGAGGAAACCCACGCCAACATGGGGAGAACATGCAAACTCCACACAGAAATGCCAACTGACCCAGCCAGGACATGAGCCAGTAGCCGAATTTCCATTTGGGATTAATAAAGTCTAAACAATAAACAAATACTCTGTTACCTTAAAGAAAAAGCCCAGTCCAGACTTCTGTTCTCCATCAGGTTCTGTGCCAGTTTCAGATGGGTCAGCCAGATCAGACATGTCCACCTCAATCAGCTGCGCTTTCGTTTTGTTCTCGTCTGATGAAACCGGCACGTTTTCCTTTCCAGAGCCTCCAGACTCGCTGCGCTCCCGTGTGGCATCCACAAGCGCTGCTTCCACCGGCGGAAGCTCAGTCTGAGGCGACTCCAGGCTGTCGGCACGGCGGTTTGCAGAGTCCTGCAGTCTGAATGTAGAATTGCGAATAATTCCTTTCAAGCCCCGCCCACCTTCTTTAGCCCCACACTCTTCTTCAGTCTCTGCCCGGGGGGTCCTGCCACCCGGCGTGCATGCTTTCGCTGCAGGACGAGGGTTTGCTTCTTTACTCAGTTTGAGGTCAGTGGGTTTAGTTCGAGGCGTACGACTTGAGCTGAGCCTCGGAGGACGTTTCGTCGCAGTCGAAAGCGTTTCTGTGAATTGCACAGAAAGTCGAGATTTAGTCTCCGGCTGCTGTTCGTTTAAAGGCGTCACAGTGTTTGGTTTGGTTTGCGAGGGTTCTTGCGGCGACTGGATGGTTTGTTTCATAAGCAAGTCCTGCTGGAAGGACAGCTGCATCATTTGCTGCTGAATTGCTCCGATCGCTTCATTTAATAGTTCAATAGAGCGGCTACATTCGCTGAGATCTGGCTCTCCACCCACTTCATCTAAAGCTCCGCCCCCTGCTGCAACACGATTGTCTTTATCCTCCTCTGATGGTGTCTCTTTATGCTCAGAGTCCTTTCTTCGCGGTTTCAGAATCTCAACGCAAGCGTCGTCTTTCGCAATTGGCTTCTCTTTAAACGTAATCTCTGTTTTGAGTGGGTGTGGCAGTGTGTCACTCCTCCCCTTTTTAACCACATGCAAGAATGCTGCTTTTCCCAGCTGCAACCGTTGGCGTGCTGACAGGTTCTCCATCCTTTTTTTCTGCAACTCAATAGCACGGCGTTTCTCTTCCAACTGCATTCGTAGGTGAACAAGTTCGGAAGCAACCGCAGGTCGGCCGCTTGGAGTACCCGGACTTGCCTCTGCAGGGAAATGCAAGCTTTCGGATCCATCAGGCGTTGTCGTCTGTGAGCTTCCGGTGCTGTAACAACCATCGGGAAACCCAACTCGATGCCTGCGGCGTTCTGCAAAACTCGTCATGCGGCCAGTTCCAGTTGAGGTACTACTAGCTTGTGACATCACACTGGGACAAGGACTTGCACGGCCGCTCGCACCTTCCTTATCATCTCGTTCGCGTATACAAACATCCTCGCAGAGTTTCACAGATTCCTCTTCCTCTCCAAAACCCATGCATTTCTTCCCAGCATGCATCACCAGAAGCGCTTTAGAAAGTTCTTGCTCTGGAACGTCTTGAATATCATCATCCTCCTCAAACTCTGAATCCGAGATCACATCCTCCCAGCCTCCGAGTGGACTGTCCCGCGCATATTCTGCATCACTATGCAGGAAGAAACTTCCGGGCGACTGTTCCCGAGAGCTTTCTTGATCAGTGCTACTGATTGGAGTAAACGTTCGGTTGAAGGTGCATTCTGTGGGTGTATACGCCCCCTTGCGTCCCTGACTCCGTCCATCACTACTGTGACTCCGCCCTTCGTGTACCTGACCCCGCCCCTCTCCACTCTCCTCACGTTTACTAATCCCGGTTTTCTCCTTATTTGGTCGCAGGACTGCAGGTTGTAAAGGCTCCAGGAAGAAACTGTCTTTGGATGCAGCGGCGCCTTCAGGATTAATGACAGCCAGCAGCTCTTCTTCTTCATCTTCCTCCTGGTTGTCATATTGACGTGTTTGGGGGAGGGGCTGGCCATTGATGCGGTGTCGTGGAGTAATGGAAATGACGTTGGAGGCTAAACTGTCCTTGCTAATGGAACGAGCCAAGCTGATATTATCGCCACATACACGTTCCCAATCCATCTCCATTTGAGAGATAGGCCTGAGAAAACAAGACATGCAGACATGTTTGTTTTAGAAGGGAAGTTAAAAATATCGTTTTAATAGTTGTTGCTCGTCCATTTTTCTTTAAATATTGATCGAGGACCACAATAATAAAAAAATTACAAACAACTTGAAAAAATATATATAAATAAATACACAACATAGAATTTCAAGCAAAAATGTAGAAATATTACGCAAAACATAAAAATCCCAGTTTATTAATATTATTTATCAAAACCATGCCTAATTAATTATTTAAATGAAAATACTGAAAGACTGTGTAGGACAGGCCAACAAAGCCTTTATTGTCTGCAAAAATTGGTGAAGTTTAATATTGATAGGACTCTGATGGTGGCTTTTTATAAGGCCGGGGTGTCCAAACTCGGTCCCGGAGGGCTGGTGTCCTGGAGAGTTTAGCTCCAACCCTAATTAAACACACCTGAACCAGGTAATCAAGCTCTTAAGCTGCGGTCACACTGGGCTTTTCCTCCCATAGACTTCCATTCATACGCACGCGAATGCGTCAGACCGGAAACGCAGGGTCATGCGTTAAGTTTCGCAGTTCGCTGTGGTGCAAAGTTCAAGCTTGGTGAACTCCGCCATGCGAAATCGCATCACTTGACTGTGTGAGACCAATCGACGATCAAAACATGACCTCTCTGGACAGTAATTTAAAACATGGAGCAATCGCTAGCTATTTTAATGTCTAATCATCTTGTTTAATCCCACCCCTTTTTGCAGCGCCATACGATAGATTTTCGCACACACAAAGCCTAGTGTGACCGTAGCTTTACTTGATAATTTGCTGGTAGGTGTGTGGAAGCAAGTTGGAGCTAAACTCAGCAGGACGCCAGCCCTCCAGGACCGAGTTCGGACACCCCTAAGGGAGTTTAAGGTTTTAAATACCTGCAGCGAAGTGTTGGGGGTAAAAGTGACAGGGTTACCTAATTTGTATGAAATTCAAGCTCAGCAGACTACATCTGATATATCCAATGCTCTTTTTGATTAATTTAATATCCTTCCCTTGGGATCTTGGTTTAGGGTCCCTTTGGCAAGCACCAACAGATTTATATTTTCATTTGTTCCTTGTGCGATTGACTTGCTAATTTTAATGGTAAGTAGGCGCCACTGTTTTTAGTACTATTAATGTTGTTTAATGTTTGTCTTAGGTGTGTGGTATGATATGTATGTTGTAAATCTGTTACACTGCAGAACAAATTGCCTCAAAAGAGGACAATGCAGTTTACAGTAACAGTAAATTATAGTATTAATATTTTAAGTAAAGAATTAACTTAATTTGTGACTCCATTTTTGTTTTATTAAGTTTTATATGTCAGCGATGTGCTGTTGTGCTCACTTGTTTTGTTTATTTTATCAGTTTGTTTTAGTATTGCGATTTAGCTTTCAAATAATTTAGTTTAGGTTTTAGCACTTTCACTTATTTTCAGTCAGATTTTCTACATGAATTTTTAAGTGTTTATACTTTATCACATATACTTATACTATCATTTAATAGCTATAATTATTAACACCAACTAAATGTGACCTAACCCTAACCTTTGTTTCCGATCTGTCCAGGAAAGTTGTGATGCAAGCCCAAGTCCGAGTCCATCCATACGGGATAAAGAGTTTGACCTGTTCCTCAGCTCTACTCACAGAATAACAGACACATTAGAGAGGAAACTAATTAATATAATCAATCTCATCAACTTGAACTCAATATTTAGCTATAATTTTGATTGTTACCTGAAATCTCGTCCCCTTGAGTGGGCTTCTGCTGTCTCTGCCGCAGTGGGAGAAGCGGGTGGGAGGGGCTGTGGGAGGGGCTTCTGTTTGTCCTGAAAAAGGACAATATAATAGCTTTATAAATGATATTATTATATACAGTACTGAGCAAAAGTTTTAAGTCAACATTAAATCTGATGCTTTACTGATGGTATAATGGATATATGTGACCCTTTACCACAAAAACCAGCCGTAAGTGTAGATTTTTATTGCGATTTATACAAGGTAAATAAACAATCTTTCAGTTTATGTATGGTTTGTTAGGATAGAAGTAAGGCTATGTTAGGTTAGAGTTTGAATTATTTTGGTTCAATTGTTTAAGACATGTACAAGACAATGTTGGTGAGAGGCTGTTTGTCCTGGTTTGAGCTGCATTTCTACCAGTGTTATAGCAGCATTATTGTCTGAATTGATGGAATTGTGAATGTTGAAAAGTACAGACAGGTTTTAATCAATTATGCCATTCCTTCTGGAAAGGACTTGTGGTAATATTTTTAATTTCCAGCATGATACTGATCCGCTAATTGCAGTGAAATCTTATTTGGACAACAAAAAAAAAAACAGCTGATGAACCACAGGCAGTCATGAAATGGCCTCCACAGTGTCCAGAACTGAATATTATAGAGGCTTATGAGATCATCTTAACAGAAAAAGAAAGATATGACACTCTAAACCTAAAGAAGAACTCTGGAAAGAGCTAAAGAGACGCCTGATATCACACAGCATATTATTTCAGAAAATGATCTTTCAGTTGATGTATGGTTCATTAAGATTGGAGTAAGGTTAAGTTTGAATCATTTGGGTTTAATTGTTTAAGACATGTACAAGATAATATTGGACAGAGGCTGTTTGTGCTGCATTTCTACCAGTGTTGTTAGCATTATTGTCTGAATTGATGAAATTGTGAATGTTGAAAAGTACAGAGAGATTTTAATCAATTATGCAATTTCTTCTGTGAAGGACTTTATATGGTAATAGTTTTCATTTTCATGACAATGATCTGCTAATTGCAGTGAAATCCTATTTGTAGAAAGAAAACAGCTGATGAAGCACGGACATTCATGAAATGGCCTCCACAATGTCCAGACCTGAATATTATGAGATCTGTATGAGATCACCTGAAGAGATAAAGAAAGAGATGACTCTAAACCTAAAGAAGAACTCTGGAAAGAGCTACAAGAAGCCTGATATCACACAGCACATTACTTCAAACAATGATCTTTCAGCTGATGTATGGTTTGTTAGGACAGAAGTAAGGTTATGTTAGGTTAGAGTTTGAATTATTTTGGTTTAATTGTTTAAGACATGTACAAGACAATGTTGGTGAGAGGCTGTTTGTCCTGGTTTGAGCTGCATTTCTACCAGTGTTGTTAGCATTATTGTCTGAATTGATGGAATTGTGAATGTTGAAAAGTACAGACAGGTTTTAATCAATTATGCCATTGCTTCTGAAAAGGACTTCAATGGCAATTGTTTTCATAATGATAATTGCTTGATAATGATCTGCTAAATGCAATAAAACCTATTTGGAGAAAGAGCTAATGAAACAGAGCCATTCATGAAATGGCCTCCACAGTGTCCACACCTGAATATTAAGAGATCTGTATAAGATTACCTGAAAAGGTGACACTCTAAACCTAAACAAGAACTTGTTTACCCAGCACATTATTTCAGAAAATGTTTAGAACAAAACAGTTTAAGCTGTGCTTGGTACCAAGGAAAGCCACATTAAACATAGACTTATGCTTGATGAGGAAATGTTGTGCAGCTGTTGTTTTTTTCTACATATTTCCTATATTTTCTGCTTGTTTTTAATAAAGAGACTGATTGATTATATATTGTGCATGACTCTTAGGACCACAAAGCTGGCATAGTGGTTAAGACTTCTAATTAAAACAGACTTACACAGACAAGGACTCCTCTGGGTGCAAGTAATACCGCATACAGCCATCAGGAGTGGCAGCTGTCGCCAGGGAGTCGGCTGAAGGGGACTGGGTTAAGAAGCTACGCTTGGTGGCATTGGATATGGGCAAAAGGGGACGGGAACTCTTTGGCTGAAGAGACGCTCTCACTGTCAGATTGGACAGGAATGAGTTGTCAATAACAGCATACATAAAAATAAATCATGAAAAATATCAAAAAATAATTGTGCATCTGAAAGTATTGAGGTAAATATAAAAATAAGTGTGAATCTGAAAGTATTAAGACTCATTTCTCACCATCTTTGACCTCTTGAAGATCTCTTGGCTTTACAAAGTCTGGCTTCACTACTTCAAACCACCAAAAGAGCTCCGCAATAAAAACCATTACATTATTCTGGATGAACAAAAACAGGTTACAGAGGAAATTGGTTAGTTAGCGAACATAAGGTCCATTTCATAACTTAGAGAACTTCTTTGTTGTGTACGTCTGCCCAATTTGACTGACCATGATGTGATGTGATGTGATATTGTATGATTTGTAATTTATTTTCATGAATTTTGTAACAACATCCTGCTCAGGGACTGCAGATGTACATTAGCTCTATAGTTAACTCTGGCCCAACATGTTATGCATAAATAAATTAAATTAACAAAAAAACTAGACCTTCTAAACCAGTTCAACGGCCTATCGCACATTTCTAAAACCAACAGGCCACTTACTGTTTCTGAACTTTATGTACATTATAATGTAGATTTGTATTTAAATCTGAACACAAGTTTTGAGGTTAGATTTATGTGCGAATAGGAATTTAAAGTGTTTAATCTGGATATCGATTTAAATGTGAATTTGAATCTGATTCTGAAAATAGTTTTGATTATAGATCTGGATCTAAATAAAAATGTGGATTTGAATCTGAAAATAGTTATTGACCTGGACTTTAATCTAGGTGTAGCCTCATATAGGAAGCATAATTTGAATCTGGGTCAAAATGTGAACTTAACTCTCAATTTGGATCTGGATCTATTTTTATAAAGATTTATATCTATATATTTTAATTTACAGAAAGCTTTTTTTATCTGGATTTCAAACTGGGTGATTCAAATGTAGATATAAATCCAAATTTTATTTGGAACGTTTTAAATCTGACCTAGATTTTGCTTTGTGGTTAAATCTGAATTTAGATCTGAAACGAAGCATAGTTTTGAATTTTGATCTGGTTCTAGACTTAAATGTGGATTTGAATCGGAGTCTGATTGAATCCGATCTAAAACAAAACACAGTTTTGAATCTGGACCCGAATCTCGATTTAAACGTGGATTTGAATCTGAATCTAGATCTGAAAGTGAACAGTTTTGAATCTGGACCCAGATCTAGATTTAAATATGGATTTGAATCAGAGTCTGGATCTGAAACTGAACTGTTTTGAATCTGGACTCGGATCTAGATTTAAATGTGGATTTGAATCTGAATCTGAACAGTTTTGAATCAGTACACGGATCTAGATTTAAATATGGATTTGAATCTGAGTCTGGATCTGAAAGTGAACAGTTTTGAATCTGGACCCGGATCTAGCTTTAAACTATGGATTTGAATCCGAGTCTGGATCTGAAACTGAACTGTTTTGAATCTGGACCCGGATCTAGATTTAAATGTGGATTTGAATCTAAATCTGAAACTGAACAGTTTTGAATCAGGACATGGATCTAGATTTAAAAATGGATTTGAATCAGAGTCTGGATCTGAAACTGAACTGTTTTGAATCTGGACCCGGATCTAGATTTAAATGTGGATTTGAATCTAAATCTGAAACTGAACAGTTTTGAATCTGGACCCGGATCTAGATTTAAAAGTGGATTTAAATCTGAATCTGAACAGTTTTGAATGTGGACTCTGATCTAGATTTAAATGTGGATTTGAATCTGAACAGTTTTGAATGTGGACTCGGATCTAGATTTAAATGTGGATTTGAATCGGAGTCTGGATCTGAAACTGAACATAAAATTGAATCTGGACCTGGAACTAAATTTAATATGAGTTTGAATCCTAGTCTGGATCTGAATAGTTTTCAATGTGGACCTGGATCTAGATTTAAATATGAATTTGAATAGGAGTCTAGATCTGAAATGGAATACAGTTTTGAATCTGGACCCGGATCTAGATTTAAATGCAATTTTTTTTCTTTGGATTTTAATCCGGAATCTCGAAGACATTAACTCCATTTACCCTCCACTTATCCTGACTTTTGCAGCTTTGCAGACCTTTGCCATTAACAAACGGCTACTTTACATTACAATCTGCATGAATGATACTTAAAAAAAAATACATAAACAAGAGCACTTAAAACAAGTTAGTTAATAGTACAAGAAATTGGTTTCACAATGAATTCTGGGACTTCTGGGAATGATTCTTACTCTTCATTGAAATAGATGCATGATTTGCTTCCGTCATTAATTAATTAATTTATCTATACTGCTATAGCAATGAATAAAATATATTTGTGTAGAAACCTTTAGCACCGGCGGGCCGTAGAGCAGGTCTTCAGTGTGCAGGTAAAACACTTGTTCAGGTATTCATTAGAAAACTCCCGCAGCAGGTGGATGTTATACACACTGTCCGATAGAGACGGCACCTCCTTCAGACATATGTCTAAGAAGAGAAGATCCAAGTAAAAAACTCAAATTTTATATCATTCTTACATAAATTGTATATTTTAATTAAATGGCTATAGATGGAAAAATCAACATAATATTGAATTTTTTATATTATTCTAAGTATTTGAAGCCCAGTATATGTGTGCATATGTACCATCAAGCCTCATGTATTCAGGGCAGTAGAAGTGAATGACCGCTAGCAGAGCCGCTCCATCACAAATATCCTTCATCAGATCCTCCATCACAGCCAGGTGTGGGACAGGATGGCCTGACATGTGTTCTCTGCGGTAACGTACCTAAAAGAAAGAGATCAGGCAGGAGTTTATAAGCAAACACAGATCAAACACTAGCATACAGTTTCTCACATGCTAAATGATTTGCTCAGATGATCATTCACTCAAAAATAAAAATCCTGTCATCATTCGATCAGCCTCGCGTTAGTCCAAAACACATTTTTCTTCTTACTTAGAAATAACATTAATATTTTCTACAAAATAGATGTAATTATGACTAATGATAATAATAAGCAACTTACAAGTAGTCTGTACAATGTAAAAACAAATGTATACAAGTTAAAATAACTACCACATTCCATAAGCAAATAGAAATGTTGAGATTTTTAAGAGATTTATTTTATTTATGTGTGAGAAAAGCTTAATTTTGCTCTATAGTCAAATTTCGATGCATGTTTAAGATGCACACAAGACAGAATTTTCATTTTGAAGGGAACAAGATATATAAATAATATTTTCATGCATTTTGCATTCACATGTGCTGTGTGGTCAAATGGCTTCTTATGTGACGAGATGTTTTTTCCCAAAATGTACTTAATACTTGGTATACAGTGGGTGACACTTCAAAATGACCATTACCACAGGACTAAGAGATTAAGAACAGGTTTTTAGGTGTAACAGCAGTTTGCGACTATGCCAGGGGGCACAAAGAGGCGGAATGCGAACGAACAGAAATATTCAGTAGCTGTAAATACTCTGCTACTTGTAAATGAAGATGAAATAACGAAACAAAGCATTATAATTCCATTAATCATTAAAAACTTGTTAACCAACTTTATCATCAAAACTTAAGTGCAATGAGGATTCAATTTGAAAATTAAAACTAAAGACAAGTAAAATGAAAGTACAAGCATACATACACAAATAAATAAAGCAGTGTTTTATCCTAAATACAGAGAGATGTAATGTTTGTTATTTTAAAGCGATAGGACTAAGACTAAGACTAAGCGTTTTCATTTACAGTTTTCTTTTACATTTTCTTTGTTGATTATATTTTATTTTCTTATTTTATGTCTTAATTATTGTACATAAATAATAAAATGAATAATTAAATAGGGCTAAATAGTTATTTATTTAAAGACATTACCAGAAAAAAACAGTCTGAAACTGTTCGACGAATGGTCTAAAGGGCTCTTAAGTTGAATGCTACTTAATCAAAAGCATAAAAATAAATTGACATACCTCAGTCAGATCACTAAAATTATAATAAAAATAAGTTTGCCGCAGGACGCCTGGAGAAATAATCAACATTAGAATTTTTCAAGTTTAACTGTATTTAATAATTTTTTTTAGATAAACAATTACTTAAAAAAATTAACCAAGCATGACTTAAATATCAGTGTAGCAGTATAGCAACACATGTTGTCATGCATATTTACAACAACAATAATTTGATGACAAATTAAAAGACTCTTTTTCATAATAATAGTGCAGCCCCACTGCACTTTTTATTATATATATATATATATATATATATATATATATATATATATAAATATATATATAAGAAGTTTTAAGTTTTACGTATTTGTAAGCAAGACGTTTTTAAATCACTTAAAACATAAAACAATCCTGTATGATCACATATTCACTTACATATATTTGAATGAGTGCAGGTTAGAATAAGAGTTTGTTTAAATGAGCAGGTATTTTTCTCTCATATTTTGCAGTAATTGAATTTAACTGTAATACGAATTTCTTATTAATGTATATCATTACAGAGTTTAATAACAGAATTCAGATTAAAGATCCAAATGATCATTCAAGCGAGAGAAAGAAAACCTTCTGGCAAACACAAAATAAATCTCTTAATGACATTTTGAATGACTGGACTTGTGGATGCATGAAAAGACAGATGGATGCATGGAAGCGTGAACTACTGAGTGCGTGTCAGACGTCTGCCATTCAATCGGAGGCCAACAGGACCCCATAAACACAAAACATTATTGTAAGCAAGAGTTTTTACAATGCTTTTGAAAGAAATCTCACCAAAGCTACATTTATTTGAACAAAAAAACTAAATACAGAAATTTAAATGTTGTGAAATATTGCTATCAATTAAAAATACTGATTTTAAATTTGAATATATTTAACAACTAGTTTTTTCCTGTGATTTAAAGCTGAATTTTCTGCATTATTTCAATCACATTTCTTACTATTATCTTTCTAAAACATCACTTTTTTTATATTTTTAATAGCTATTTCAAAAGAACACCATTTATTATATATATAAATAAAAAACATAAACATCTTTACTGTCACTTTTGATCAATAGAAATTATTCTCGATTAATAATAAATAGTATTAGTTTCTCAGATTTTTCAAGGTCAAAATTCAATTAAGTTCTTTAAAATTAGCATTTTCTTATTCAATGTTTGATGGAATCGCAAGTGAAAAATGAAGAGAGGGCAGGGCTTAAAGTAGCTTCTCCCGTTTTAAAAAAACAGCCCACAGGATTTAATTCTTATTGCGTTTTTATAGCATAGTGCTGAGGTTTCCAAACCCATCAGCCCTCGACTGCCAAAATAACAATGACAGTGACTTGCAACCCCCCCAATATCCTCTGAGGTGGATATAAAAATACAAACCTTACACAGAAATGTGCACACACACCAATAGACTATTCCAAGTCTATTCTTCATTTTTGGAGAACATCACTCTGAGACCTTCCTCCATATTCAGTCATGGCCTTTATTTTTAATGTATGCGAGTGTTGTGAAGGTGTCAGAAAGTTTCACCTGGTGCCGTAAAATCAATTTGCTGATTCTGACGCTATTGCTGTGTCTTCAATATAACATAATGACCCCAGGGGTCGCAGTATAATGAAAAACAAAAAAATTAAAGGCTGATGGCGTTTTATTGGCATGTTGTTTTTTTAAATGTTACTATTAAATGTTATATTCTCTAGGTCAGGGGTCACCAAACTTGTTCCTGGAGGGCCAGTGTCCTGCAGATTTTAGCTCCAACCTTAATCAAACACACCTGAACAAGCTAATCAAGGTCTTACTAAGTATACTTGAAACACCCAGGCAGTTGTCTTGAGGCAAGTTGGAGCTAAATCCTGCAGGGACACCGGCCCTCTAGGACCGAGATTGGTGACCCCTGCTCTAGGTTATGGATAAAATATGGTCATTCAAATTTTATTTTTCACCAAGCGACCTCCCATATTTGACCCGCGACCCCCACTTTGGGAAACCACTGACGTAGCGGTTGAGATCAAGAGCATCAAATGAAGAGCCAATGAGAAGTGTCTTGAAAGGGGGCGGGACAAGTTAGATACCAGAGAGCATGCGATTGGTCAAGATTTGATGAGAAAATGAAGTATGATGTTACATGAAAAAATGGAATTGTGTCACTATTTTAACGCACACTAGCTAATATATATCATTAAAACTAACAGACTGAAACTAACATCTACATTTTTTAATTTTAATTTCACGGCACCTTTAAAAAAATCGTATTGACCTCCAAATGTGATTTGCAAAAAAACATTAATTAAACTTCGAGTTTGGGTTTGTGCAGGCGTCTTGTATGTGTGTGCGTGTGTGTGTGTGAGCAAGACAGAAAATGAGAGTTTGCATGAATACTGTACCACACGTGAAAACTCCACAGGCTCCAGCATGCAATGGGCCAAAGCGTTCATGAGATCGGGCTGAGACGGGCAGACAAACAAACACAAAACAGAGAGATGGAACGAGGGATGAACGCGTGAGATGCAAAATAACACACTCGTCCTCCATCCAAACACACACATCCAGGCGTTTCCCTGGGACAAACACAGGGGCGCAGAGGCACTTACAGGCACCAGCTTCCAGTACCATTTTGAGGGAGACTATCCGACAGGAATGGGCGGGACAAGAGAGACAAACAGGAAGAGCATAAAGGTTAAACTTCGAGCAGAGACAGAGGAGGAGGGAGAACAGAAAGATCAGATCTAGAATCAGTCCAATCTGATCAGAGAACAGGCTTAAAGGGACGGTGCAGCCAAAAATGAACATTTGCTGTTATTTACACCAAGATGCAGGGCTAGGGTAGAGCTTTACATAGGAGACTTTTCTTTCTTCAGTAGGACATTAAAGAAGCTGAAACTAGCTATATTTCCATCCAAAACTGGAATATTGCATAAAAGATTTGCAAATTAAGCTGAGTTTGTTGCGATGTATTACAATGATTACAATGTATGTAATCAACCTCAATCCGTTACACTTCTAGTTTACTGTAAATTCAACAGCTCCAGGCACGAGAACAAAATTGCCAATCTCATTGGTTGTGACGTGGTGCATCAAATCAAAAAACAAGCAGAAAAAAGTATCCTGTGTAACTCTAAAGACCATTTAACCATAGTGAGTAACCTATAAACATGAAAAAACTAAAAATTCTAACATGTTTGGTGCAAAGCTTTTTTTTTTATTATGCTTTTGCGCCTGGTGTTTTGTATGTTGATGTGCACATTAGTGATCACATTAGTGTAATCTTTGCTTAGTCACGTTAAACGTTGACAAAAACCATCCCGCTGTGAATGGGTCTTTTGGGCTCAGTGTTTTTTTTTTCATGTTTTTTTTTAAGAAAATTATTCTGTTCATCAATTTTATTAAATGTAAATTTAAAAAAATATATATTTCTTAAATTTTTAAATAACTGCTTTCTTATTGTGTGCAGTTATAAATAAAATTATTATTCCAGTCATTATTGCTTTTATTACTATTACCATTAATAATAATATTAATAATAATAATAAAAATAATAAATATTTGAGTGATTTCTGATGGATCATGTGACTCTGAAAAGTAATGAAGCTAAAAATTCAACTTTAAAATCACTTGAATAAATGATTAAATTAAATAATAAACTCCTTTTGAAGAGTTATTTTATAGTGCAATATCATGTCACAATTTTAACATTTGTCCTGTGTTTTTGAATAAATAAATGCAGACTTGGTGAGCAGGATAAGCTTATTTTAAAAATCCTACTAACGCCAAACTTTTGACCAGTAGTGTATGTATATGACAATGCTGATATGTTTGGTTTTGGCGGTATAGATCTGCTACCCTGCTGCTGCTTTGATCATTATGGCAGAGCAAGTACCGAGACTTGCTACTGCCAGTATATTTAGATATTCAGTCTGAAAATATAACACAGTGCTGCAAAAGTATAAAACATATAACCCCAGTAGCAAATCTAAGCACAGGTGGAGCTGGGGTGGAAGAGAGTCTCCAAAATCACGCTGCATGTTGTTAGCGAAAAACAACACTGAGGCATTTAAAATGTTCACAACAGAACTGTGTATTTTTTTTATTGGATAAAAATGTTACCCTAGTCAGTTGTGCGCATACATTTTTATGCATATCTTTTACATTTATTGCGCATCTAGACCTTTCCATTAAGCATTTTTTTATTCGATATTCCAAAACGCACATAAACATGGGTGGATAGAAACACTAGATCACTTCATAAGGCCTCAGTGTCTTACCATAAGTATTATTTTTGGAATTTTTTGCCTCTCAAATGCTGGTAGCTGGACAAACATCATAGTTTCTGCTAAAAAAACATCTTTAATGTTCTACTGAAGATAAAAATTCAGCTACATCTTGGATGGGCTAATGATGAGTGAAGTAACTGCAAATATTCATTTTTGAAGTGAGCCGTGCCTTTAAATTAAGTAGTAATAAGCAGAGCGAGTGGTTCAGCCAATCAGTGAGGAGAACACAGGCCTGCATGCTAAACACTTTGAGTGCTGCTCTGCTATTGGTTGATTTTGAGGCTTGTGATTGGTCAGACCTTCTGATGGCACGGTGAATCCATCAATGGCTGTTTCATCTTGAGCTCCTTCTCAGAGAGATCTCTCGTCTTCAGAATCACCTGCAACGCATACACACACACAGACACAGACACACATAGGCACACACACACTTCAGCATACCTAAAATACTTTGTCACAGGTTGATATGCAATCTAAACTTAATCTTGATGATTGTTTTGAAACAGGGCTATAAAAATAACTTGCCGTGTGAATCTATATTAAAATATGTAGTAGTGACAATGAAATTAATAAATTTTTCTCTAAAATTATTCACATTTTTTTGGTGTAATTATTCATTTCTTGCACTATATTATGTGGGTGAAACGGTGGCTCAGTGGTTAGCACTGTCACCTCACAGCAAGAAGGTCGCTGGTTTGAGCCTTGGCTGAGTCAGTTGGCATTTCTGTGTGGAGTTTGCATGGTCTCCCCGTGTTGGCGTGGGTTTTCTCCGGGTGCTCCGGTTTCCCCCACAGTCCAAACACATGCGCTATAATTAAAAGAATAAACTAAATCGGCCGTAGTTTATGAGTGTGTCTGTGTAAATGAGTGTTTCCCAGTACTGGGTTGCAGCTGGAAGGGCATTCACTGTGTAAAACATATGCTGGATAAGTTGGCGGATTATTCCGCTGTGGCGATCCCTGATAAATAAGGGACTGAGCCGACAGAAAATGAATGAATGAATGAATTTAAAGTTAATTGTTTCCCACTATAAACTAAATGCAAGTGAGCACAGACCTTGTTGATCCAGAAGAGCGCTGCATCCTCCATGTCGAAGGGAAGCTCTTTAGAGGCGCAGAAGGTGGAGAAACGCTTGACACTCGCCACCACTCTCTCAATGGGCATCATCTCCACCGTATAGGCCATCATCAGAGCATCGATCAGCGGGATATGAGCACTCTATACACACACACACACACACACACACACACACACGAGACTCTGGATTAATTTACATTATCATCATACTACTACGCACCACATTCTGGACACGGCCTACTATTACTATACTGCCTGTGAATTTTCAGGCAGGTCAGACATTGTTTGGCTGAGTTATAAGTACTTCCTCCTCCATGGCAAAGCACTGCACTTTGTCAATGCGTCATGGACACCTCCTTCAGCGAAAACTCTGGATCTTCACAATTTATCATCACAACGGCCTTTGAACTAAACTAATGGAACATGGATTCGATGCGATAAAATTTGTAGGAGGAGTTTGTTACACTGTAAAACATAAAATTTCCTGTTGCCAGCAGGTGGCGCTATAACTGTAACTGGATATTGGCATGTAAACGTGTTCAGGTCAGGACTTATATTAAACATGTTAATTTTGAGGCAGATCAGACAAGGCATGCCTGTTTTGTGGCAAATCGTCAAAATTTGAGAGGCCGCCATGGACACGTCCTTCGACGAAAACTCTAGATCTTCTCAATTTAATATCACCAAGGCCTTTAGAAGACAATACCCAATTTTGGTATGCGTGAAACGTAGCTCAGAGGCCAGTCCATCAAATGTGCATAGGAGGGGCTGTAGAGTCATTTTGCCACGCCCACTTCCTAAACCTATAACAAACTTAAGTTTTTGCCACTTCTGTGGCGTGTGCAAAGTTTTGTGAGTTTTCGGGCATGTTTAAACCCTAAAAAAGGCAACTCATTCGAAGAAGAAGAAGATGTATAATAATGAAACTAAAAATATTAAAATGTGGCAAATAAATAACACTTAAAAAATACTGCTAGGAAGTCGGGTGTTGTTATATATATTTTAATATATAGACATTTTTTTCAAAACACAATTTTAATTATACCAAATATTTAATTACACCAAATTATTATTATACCAAAAAATTGGTATATATTTTTTTTATTATATCAAATTTGGTATATTAATTATACCAAACTATTTAATTTTATCCAAAAGTTGTGTCTGGTTCTTAAATCTATTTTAAAATATTTATAATTTCTGAGAGACACCACATTGCCGGCTATTAGCCTGTCAGAGCAGACCAAAGACAGCTGACATTTTCCATCCACAAGAGGGCGACAGAGACAGCATGATAAGCCCTTACAGAAGAGGAAAAACCCAAAGCAATTTTAAACCACAGCTGATCAAATCATTATAAAACTGGTAAGTAGCTTTTTCAGTTGATCTGTCTCTTTTGTATGTTGTAGTGTGATGGGACTCATCTTAAAGTCTCAACACCAGAGATGCCCATCTGTTTGTAATAAGTCTCCTGTTTTCGCTATTGCAGACTAGTTCAGTAAACAGAAAGAAGAAGAAATGCCCGCATGTGTTTAGCGTTTTTCCTTATAGCAAACACAACAGTAATCTAGTAGTGATTGCACTGCTTTGGCTTGTTCGGGGTTAATTATTGTGATTGCAACATAGAAATACTCATGCTATTCAGCTTTATAATCTTTTTAATGTGAGCAAAATCCCCCATTTTGTCATCACTTTTCACATTACCGCTAGAGAATCATTTAAACACTAGCTCTAAAATGTTGTTGGTGAGTTGGTAACGGCTTCTGCTGTTCTGACATCAGCTGCAGATGTGAATTGAATGGCGGAAGAAAGTAGTTCCTCTTACTAAAGGGTTTTGAGACTCTCCGTGTTTGATTTTCTTTTTGATTCACACGATTATGTCATCGAACTGTTGTATAAACGCAATATCACACTCGTAGCAGTGCAATGTGGCTGTATATCGTCACTAGTGGGAGACTAAGGAGCACCTCCCAACGCAAGCCTCTCACAAGTGCCGATATACAGCCATATCGCACTGCTACTTGTGTGATATTGCTCATATTTCAAATATTTCAATATACAGGGGCGACACAGTGGCTCAGTGGGTAGCACTGTCACCTTACAGCAAGAAGGTCGCTGGTTCAAGTACTGACTGGGTCACTTGGCATTTCTGTGTGGAGTTTGCATGTTCTCCCCGTGTTGGTATGGGTTTCCTCTGGGTACTCCGGTCCAAACACATGCGACTGTATGTGTAGTGTATGTGTGTGAATAAGTGTGTATGAATGTTTCTCAAAACTGGGTTGCAGCTGAAATGGCATCCGCTGTGTAAAACATTTGCTGGATAAGTTGTCGGTTCATTCCGATGTGGCGACCCCTGATGAATAAAGGGACTAAGCTGATGGTAAATGAATGAATGCATTTACATAAATATATAAATGAATAATACATACTGTGGCCATAGCATACAAGCAGTATAAAAATAATGGGTGGTTTAAAAAAAAAGCTATGGGTAGTTTGAAAAGTACGAGTAGTAATCATTCCTAACAAATATACCCTGAGAGAGATATGAACTCTCATTAAGACTCAACATTAAGACTCAACAGACTGAGCCATATTAGGAGAACAGTACTGCAAGTCCTTTCTCTACCACACACACACAAACAGAACAAACTCACTCAAGATTAGAGAGAGAGAAAGATTTTGTGTGTGTGTGTCTCAGAGATCTGCTAGAAAGTTGAACAGTAAGTGCGGTGGCTCAGTTTAATGTAGAGCAGGAGTCTAAGAGTCTGAAAGTCTGCATACACACAGACGCCACAGACTCACCTCATGCTCACGCGAGTCATTTGATTCCTTCAGATGCCATTAAAACTGATGCGTTATGAAGATAAGAGCTGCTACAAACATGCAGAAGTACCCAGCAGAAAGCTCTAGAAGCTGACTATATAGAAGTAAATCAGCACTAATGTTCACTACAGCGCCCCATGTGGGGAAAACGAACACTACTACAACACTGCTAGAAAGTGTTTGAAATTCATGTGATGCTTAGTGTGCTTCACTATAGAAAGTAATGAATGGAAAGTAAATGAAAGTGTGTTTGTGTGTTTGTGTGTGTGTGTGTGTGTGTGTGTGTGTGTGTGTGTCGATTATAGAAAAACTATGGATGTTTCCACTGACCTACAGTACAAACACACACACACACACACACACACACACACACACACACACACACACACACACACACACACACACACACACACACACACACACACACACACACACACACACACACACACACACTCACATACTCACATACTCTCTCACAAACACCCACACATGCACACAAACAGACATTACAAACACACACTGAGACACACACACACATCCTCTCACAAACATGCACAAAAGTACATGCTCATGCACACACACTGCTCTCTATCAGTCCAGCAGGTTGTGGACAGATGGTCACACTGTGCCTCAGTTCTGTCCTCAGATCCTCCTCTCCAAAATTACACACACACAGATCGTCAATAGACCTTAACACTGACCACTCACTTCTACAGCCTTGCTTTTTTGGCCTTTATTTTCTCTGAATATTTTCTATTTACAAAAAATACTAAGAGATGAAGCTGAGAATTAACTAATCAACTCTTTCTATAATAAAATCACATGTACAGTTGAAGTAAGAATTATGAGCCCTCCTGCCCTAATTTCTGTTTAACGGAGAGAAGAGATTTTTTCCATCACATTTCTAAACATAATAGTTTTAATAACTCATTTCTAATAACTGATTTATTTTATCTTTGCCATGATGACAGTACAGAATATTTGACTAGATATTTCTTCAGTGTTGGGTTGCGGCTAGAAGTGCACTGAGGCAGTGAGGCAGTTCATTCTGTTGTGGCGAACTCTGATTAATAAAGGGACTAAGCTGAAAAGAAAATGAATAAATGACTGAATGAATAATTTTTCAAGATGCTAGTATTCAGCTTAAAGTGATATTTAGGGTTAGTTAGGGTAATAAGCAAGTCATTGTATAACAGTGGTTTGTTCTGTAGACTTTCGAAACAAATATTGCTTAAGGGGGCTAATAATATTAACCTTAAATTTGCTTTAAAAAAAAACTTATACAAGGCAGGATGAATCCATGCTTTCAAAGTGTTGATGCCAAAATCTGACCCTACCATCCAAATGTTGCAGCAGAAATGGAAACTCATCAGAGCAGGCAACATTTCTCCAATCTTCTATTGTCCAGTTTTGGTGAGCCTGTGTGAATTGTAGCCTCAGTTTCCTGTTCTTATTTGACAGGAGTGGCACCCGGTGTGGTCTTTGGCTGCTGTAGCCCATCTGCCTCAAGGTTGGACGTGTTGTGCGTTCAGAGATGCTCTTCTGCAATCTTTAGTTGTAGCAAGTGGTTATTTGAGTTACTGTTGCCTTTCTATCAGCTGGAACCAGTCTGGCCATTCTCCTCTGACCTCTGGCATCAACAAGGCATTTGTCCCCACAGAACTGCCGCTCACTGGATATTTTCTCTTTTTCAGACCATTCTCTGTAAACTCTAGAGATGGTTGTGTGTGAAAATCCCAGTAGATCAGCAGTTTCTGAAATACTCAGGCCAGCCCATCTGGCAACAACAACCATGCCACGTTCAAAGTCACTTAAATCACCTTTCTTCACTATTCTGATGCTCGATTTGAACTGCAGCCTATCATCTTGACCATGTCTACATGCCTAATGCTGTGTTCACACCAGACTCAGAACATTCACGCGTTCACGCGTGAAAACCCGCTTCATTTGCGTATCAAAATCCGCTTTATTTACGCGTGAAAATCCGCTTCATTCGTGTGTCAAAATCACTTCAGACCAGATGCGGATTTTCAACATGGGCAGGGCTTCTGTCTGCCCGGAGACTGTAGCGTCGTTGCTAAATGGCTAACATGGATTTTATTGAGAAAATAACTGTGTTTATGTGCTTTATGAAGGCTGAAAAACAGCGTTGAGTCGTTTGGAGCCGTGTCTGAGTCCACTAGATCTTTTCAGAGGTGCAGCCAGCTCTGTGAGCTCAAAAACTTCTCCAGAAACTTAACCTGGATGATGGAAGCTTTCAGCGGTGCTTCTGACTGAGCAAAGCCCAGTTTGATGAACTGTTGTTGGTGTAGGAAGGAGGATTTTCCCCCAGGACACCAACAACAGGCCTTACGTCATAATCATGCCCCCACAAGAGCAAGCTCCTGACTGGTTAACGCGGCTCGAATGTCCGCTCAAGTTATATATATATATTTTTGAACTCGAGCGTTTCGCGCGATTCGCGCATCAATCGCACAAAGCGCTTAATTCGCGCCGCGCCATTTGCACCGTGCAATTCGCACCATTCCCGCATATCGCGCCGCAGGATGTCTATTCGCATCTTTGCATTGACTTAACATGTAAATCACTCACGCTTGACATGCGTTCCGCATCTAGTATGAACACAGCATAAATGCATTGATTGCTGCCATGTGATTGGCTGATTATAAATTTGCATGAACGAGCAGTTGGACAGGTGTACCTAATAAAATGGCCGGTGAGCGTAAACGTTCATACTAAAAAAAAAAAAAAATCTAAATATTAGAAACATTCAACGATTCAAAATGCTGATGAATATTAAACGCATCCTAACGGTCTTGTGAAAAGGGTCCATTACAGCACACACACACAAGAAGTGAGTTAAGAAGTGAGAGGTGAGAACCGCACCATCTTAATGGGAGTGGATGTGAGGTCGTCATGTGTCACCGGCGTGTCATCAGGCTCTCTGACACTGATGCCTCGACGAGCGAGCGTCTGCAGAACGGCCTGATGGGAGCTGAGCGCAGACGCCTGATCGCCCTTCAGCAGGAGTCCACACACACGGCAGTAGAGCTCAGAGGACAGCAGCAGACACAGCACCGGCGGCTTGATGTGCTCCACGCAGTACTGATCCGTGTAGAACGGGTCCCGCAGGTCCTCCGGGATGTGCTCTAGGACACAAACACACACACAGAGAAGAAGAGTTCAGGTGTAAATACAAAAACACTGAATTACAACAAAATATAGTTAGTTATTCAATTTCTGTTTAATAGAAAGAAGTTTGGGCGACGCAGTGGCGCAGTAGGTAGTGCTGTTGCCTCACAGCAAGAAGGTCGCTGGTTCGAGCCTCGGCTGGGTCAGTTGTCGTTTCTGTGTGGAGTTTGCATGTTCTCCCTGCGTTCGCGTGGGTTTCCTCCAGGTGCTCCGGTTTCCTCCACAGTCCAAAGACATGTGGTACAGGTGAATTGGGTATGCTAAATTGTCCGTAGTGTATGTGTGTGTGAATAAGTGTGTATGTGTTTCCCAGTGATGGGTTGCAGCTGGAAGGGCATCCGCTGAGTAATAAAGGGACTAGTTTTTACTAATGAAAAAATTCAATAAAAATTTTTTTACTAATGCTTTGCTTCTTAGACTTTACACACCTGAAACTTGTCTATAGCACTTATTCACTGTTGTTCTTATAGTTGTGTAAATTGCTTCCTTGTCCTCATTTGTAAGTCGCTTTGGATAAAAGCGTCTGCTAAATGACTAAATGTAAATGTAAAATGTAAATGACTAAGCCGAAAAGAAAATGAATGAAGGATGTTTTTTTTTTTTTTTCTAATCATAATAAATTTAATAACTCATTTCTAATAACTGATTTATTTTATCTTTGCCATGATGACAGTGAATAATATTTGACAAGACATTGTTCAAGATACTAGTATTCAGCTTAAAGTGACATTTAAAGGCTTAACTAGGTTAATAAGGCAAGTTAGGGTAATTAGGCAAGTCATTGTATAACGACGGTTTGTTGTGTAGATAATTGACAAAAATATTGCTCGAGAGGGCTAATAATATTCATCATATAATATTGAAAAATTAAAAAAACTGCTTTTATTCTAGCTGAAATCAAACAAATAAGACTTTCTCCAGAAGAAAAATTATTATAGGAAATACAGTGAAAAATTCCTCGCTCTGTTAAATATAATTCGGGAAAAAAAATGAAAAAACAAAAATTAAAAAAAATAACAATAACATGATTTTTTAAAAATTGAACTGTAAATATAAATATAAACAAACAATATAATATTTATGCATAACTATATGAGAATAACACAAACTAAACTATTTAAAAATGCATTTAAAATATTATTGAATAATTTTAGAAAAAGAATTAGCAAGTAAACACACACTTGAAGTCAGAATTATTAGCTCCCCTTTGAATTGTTTTTCTTTTTTAAATATTTCCCAAATGATGTTTAACAAAGCAAGGAAATGTTCACAGTATGTCTGATAATATTTTTTTCTTCTGGAGAAAGTCTTATTTGTTTTATTTTGACTAGAAGCAGTTTTTAATTTTTTAAACACCATTTTAAGGTCAAAATTATTAGCCCCTTTAAGCTATATTTTTTTCAATAGTCTACAGAACAAACCATCGTTATACAATAACTTGCCTAATTACCCTAACCTGCCTAGTTAACCTAATTAACCTAGTTAAGCCTTTAAATGTCACTTTAAGCTGTATAGAAGTGTCTAGAAAAATATCTAGTCAAATATTATTTACTGTCATCATGGCAAAGATAAAATAAATCAGTTATTAGAGATGAGTTATTAAAACTATTATGTTTAGAAATGTGTTGAAAAATATCTGCTCTCCGTTAAACAGAAAATGGGGGAAAAATGAACAGGGGGGCTAATAATTCTGACTTCAACTGTATGTAGATATAGTATATACTGATATATACTGATTATAATTCAATGTCTTAATTTAAATGACTATATATTAAATAATTTAAGCACATATAAAGTAATTACTAAAATAACACCGATTGAAACATATACAGCACTCATTTATCTACAGTAGGGCTGCACAATATATACAGTATGTAGTTTGCGCTATAGGTGACTTGAATAAACTTAATTGGCCATAGTGTATGTGTGTGAAAGAGTGCGTATGGGTGTTTCCCGTTGTGGCTGGAAGGGTATCTGCTGAGTAAAACATATGCTGGATAAGTTGGTGGTTCATTCCGCTGTGGCGACCCCTGATAAATGAAAATAAATGAATTTATATATATATATACACATATATACACACACATTATAAACTGCAATGGAACAACTGACTATAAGAAAAAGACTAAACAAAAGGATGTGGACATTTCTGGACAGAGACAGAAAAAACGAAAGTGTCAGGTGATTTTGAGATTAGCCACTCTTAGCCTAAAGTCAATGGCTAACATCTTACTAGCCAAATAAAAACAAACAATTACAAAACTCTCAACAGATACAGAGAACTTTACATCCATGAAATCAAGTGGTTAGCATTATAGCCAAGTGTCGCTACAGTGTTTATTTAGCTCATCTACGTGTTTGACCTTGTTCGTTTGATTTAGACGTGAGAAGAGAGCGTGGTCAACATGATAATCAGCTTTAGCTAATGCCAACTGTTCTGCAGGTGGAAAACGCTCAATGTTTACAAGCAGATTAAATGCAAAACCTGCACTATTTTCATTAAATGCTCAGTTTTTCCTCTATTAGACAGTGTTGTGTTTGCTTGTATATTTCCCCCTCCGCCAGAGGTCATCGCGAGGTTTTGTTACATTAGGAGGTCAAAGGTTGTGCAGTCAGATTAAAGTCTGAGGAAGATTAACAGGGGCGGACTGTCTAATAACCCCTGGTGAGACAAGTGTGTGTGCGTGCATGCGTGTGTGTGCTTTTTACAAATCCCACACAGACAACACAAAGACTGGCATTCTAATAAAGCTCCTCTAAGGCGTTTTGAGCTGCTGCAAAAGTCCAAAAACATAGATATTAACTTTTTATAGTATTTTAATAGTTACTTCTGATTTAATAGTCTTAAATATAAAAGATAAATAGATAAATAGAGTTGTTAGCTGAGTCTGATATAGAATATTACTCAAGTAGGTATTAGAGATGGGGGGGGTCTAGTCGACTTAATGGTACAGCTTCTACTAGTCGACCCTGAAAGCATTAGCCGACTGAACAAGATAACGTTTTTCAAACCACTATCAATTTGACGCTATATTTACCACATAGGAAACAGTTCAAATACAATGAGGCTTACTGAAATTACGTTAGATATTTTTCCAGAGACTAGTATTAAGCTTAAAGTGACATTTAAAGCCTTAACTAGGTTAATTAGGTTAAGTATTTAGGCAAGTCAATGTATAACGATGGTATATTCTGTAGACAATCACAAAAAAAATATTGCTCAAGGGGAAAATAATATTAACATTAAAATGGTTTTAAAAATTAGTCGGCTATGTGCCTCACTCTGAAAAATATGTTGCTTCTGGTACATTCTATTGTATGGTTCAGAGGACAAATCCACTAGAGGGCGCTGATAGAATTGACTCAAATCTTAAATATGTACTCAGGGTACAGTTTGATCCTTGTACAAGTCCAGGAGAAGGTGGTGCTTGTCATACAGATCAACTAGATCAGGGGTTTTCAACCACAAGGGGGCGCCAGCACCTATTAAGAGGGGCACGAGAATTTGAGGCGTGCACTCGTAAATTATGAGGACGATTTTATGCTTTGTGTAAATTATGCGTTAACTAGAGTGAATCTGATAAACGTTAGTTCCACCGCTAACCATCAGGCACCTGTAGAGTTAATGCGTTTCGAGTAAAACATATATAAATAAAATAAACCAGGTGCTTTTAAAAATAATGACGATGAATGAAAGTAAAACCCGTGAGCGTCTAACAAAAAAACAGCCCTTCTGAATCAAATCAGCAGGATGCCCTTCTGGATCTTTCACTTACTTTGAAGATACTACTGACTATGTTTACATGGACATCTGTAATAGTTATTTGCCTTAATCTGAACAATATAATCCCAGTGTTTACGTGAAGTGTTTACGTGAAGTGCTTTTTGAATGTTGTGTCACCACGCTATTCACGTTTCCTGCTGAGTTTCGTGTAATTTTGGGTGTTTCATCTTTATCTTTCAGACTTTAACTGCAATTCGGCAGTTTCACTTCTACTCACGAACATTTCATTCATGCTCCCGTGACAAACTGGGGTATTAGACGCACACGAGTATGGCGTAAGGACTAGTGGAAGTGTTGTTTTAATACATTTTAATACTGCACAGGGAATAGAAATAAAAAAAACTTCTGCATTTTGCGATGTGTGTGTCTGCAACGGACTCGATAGGTGCGTGTGGATGTTGTCGCAAAATGCAGCATTTTGTGTATGTACGTACATCAAAAGCAAATAGGTTATGGCTCACGTTTACTGACAGAGGAAGATGATTTACAGTTGATCGCGTCAGGAATCCAACCACGGATTAGCATGTTGTCCTCACAGAAGCAAGCTCATCACACTGAATCAGGTAAGCTATATTTATATAGTTACATTTCAATGTACATTTCAATGTAACTAATTCTACTCACTTTAAACACAGCAAGTAATATGTGAATGATGTTTGCACATGCATTATGATTTTGGCTCGCGGGAGGCGTGGTGGGGTGGGGGGGGGGTGTCCTAAAAGGTTGAAAACCCCTGACCTAGACTAATGAACTACTGAACTTAACCCTACCCTAAATCCGAATCAATACTGTTTTCAAAGGCAAAAGTAAGAGAAAAGTCCATCACAGCCATGTGGTTTCACCCTGATTTCACATGGCTTTTATTTGTGGAAGCCCGCTTCACCAGTCTTGAACCTAACAACACGGTAAGTACAACACCACACGATGTGAGCTACTGAGCAAACCGACCATGCCATGCATGTCTAAATATCATTAGTGTGAAATGAAACAAAAGCTTTTGCCGTCATACTGCCCCCTAGTGTTCAGTTGACCTAGAAACTGCAGTCAAATGTGTTTAAGTGCGTTTTTGTGATTTCTATCTATCTATCTATCTATCTATCTGGTAAATAACATATCTAATTATATGTAGGGTTCTTTATCCGTGTTTATGGGTATTCATGATTATTGTGTACATCTGGAATAAGTTGTTCTTGAATTTTTTCGTAGATAAATTAAGAAAATCCTATTTTTTTTTGATGGATCATGATGATTTGTTTGTGAAAACGTCCGTATGCACATTTCACACATAAATGTGTATGTACGCATGGTTTGTGAAAGATACCCAATGTCTCACAAGCCCATTTAGATTACCATGGTACTAATTTTTTTTAAAGATACACACACACACACAATTTTTTTTTTGAAAATTACAGTCAGAAAACAAAAAATAACAATTTTATTATATTTATTTTTTTTATTACTTAATAAAAAATAAATGTTTATATGTGTTGTGATTGAAATCACAAATTAAAACATCAGCATTGCGTTGTATAAAAATGAATAAATATGTCTGAATATGTCATCTTGTTCAGCATTTTACAGAAAAAAAAAGCTCTACATAACAACATTTTAATTTTCACTTGGGGGAAAAAACAATTCACTTTACGTTTTACTCAAACACATTACCATAAATTATAAAATGTAGATTTTTTCCAAGTATTTTCAAGATTTTTTTTTTATTTTTCAATAGCTGTAAACAAACACATAAATAAATATAACAATACTACCTAAATTATAATTATAAATTATAATACCTATACACACCAGAATCAGACTCCTCGTGTATGTCTTAGTGTCAGTGAATGTATGTGCACTACTTCTCATGAATAAATAAAGGCTGACAGTCAGAAACGGGTCACACACACGGAGGGATTCCCTCACTCTGACATCTGACCACACCTTCACCAGCAGACAAAGAGCAGAACTATATATAAACACACCAAATCACATCAAACTCTCTTCATCTCCACTTCATCTGCAAATCCAGCTTCAGCTTTCAGGCACAAGCAGTGAACTTCTCTGAGATAAAGGACAATCAGTCATATGCTATAAATCAACAGAAACAATGAGTGCATGCTGAAACTGAACATTGGGATTCTGCTTTAGTGAATTTACTTAATGTAAAAGTCATTTAGCTATCATCTTTAGCTATTTAGCTATAGCTATATTTCGTTTTAGCAGTTTTAACTGTGCATGATTTTTAAAACACAGGCATTCCCGTTATGAATATAAACCATTAGGCAAATGAGGAAGATTAATTTAGATCCAGTTCTTCATTCATATGCATGAGGTCATCAAGGTCAAGTAATCACAGATCAATATGGATCTAAAGCAGTAATGACAAAGCATCATTTAGGAAATTTTCAAAATGACCTAAAATATATAATTCCATACAGCATAACCATTTACTTAATATAAAAATCATACAAATGTGTTTTTAATTCTTTTTTTACTTATTACATTGGCATGATGGCATTATTATAAATTAAGTGTGTGTGTGTGTGTGTGTGCGTGCGTGCGTGCGTGCGTGCGTGCGTGCGTGCGTGCGTGCGTGCGTGCGTGCGTGCGTGCGTGCGTGCGTGCGTGCGTGCGTGCGTGCGTGCGTGCGTGCGTGCGTGCGTGTGTGTGTGTGTGTGTGTGCGCACTTGTTTGTATATCTCATTGGGGAACCTGAATGCACACACTCAAGGGGACTTGTGTCAACATGGGGACCTCATGTTACCCCACAAGTAAACATACTTATACATAACACAAAATGAAGTATTTTGAAAATGTAAAACTGCAGATTGTTTCCTGCGAGAGTTGGGTTTAGGTGCAGGGTTAGAGAGTATATGGTTTGTATTAGGGCTTTGCGATTAATTGAAATTGTTTCGAAATCGCGGTTTGAACGGGTACGATTTCTAAATCACCTTACAGCACAATTTTTGGACCGCACCAGACCTGACTAATACTTCTCCCACAGTATGCTACTTATTCCTATCTTAATGCAGTGCATAAACAGAGCACGAGAACAGGAGACTGAGCTTAATGACAAATAGCCTGTGTATACAGAGATGAGTTCAGCACAGCAGGACTTGCTACCAAAAAAAAATCTAACTTCTGTGGAGTGGGACTACTTTAGATAGAGGAAGGCTGGTGTATTGCAGAACCAGGTCATTTTTAAGACCTGTCGGTCACATACAGTGCATCCGGAAATTATTCATAGCGCTTCACTTTTCCACATTTTTTTTTGTTACAGCCTTGATCCAAAATGGATTAAATTAATTTATTTCATCAAAATTTTACACACAATACACTATTATAATGTGAAAAAAAGAGTTTTTGAAATTGTTGCAAATTTATTAAAAATGAAAAGCTGAAAAATAACATGTACAGAAATATTCACAGCCTTTGCTGTAAAGCTTTACATTGAGCTCAGGTACATTCTGTTTCCACTCATCATTCTTGAGATGTTTCAGCAGCTTAATTGAAGTCCACTTGTGGTCAATTCAGTTGATTGACCATGATTTGAAAAGGCATACACCTGTCTATATAAAGTCCCAGTGCATGTCAAAGCGCAAACCAAGCATGAAGACAAAGGAATTGTCTGTAGACCTAGGCTAGGGAAGGTTACAGAAAAATTTCTGCTTCTCTGAAAGTTCCAATGTGCACAGTGGCCTCCATCTTCCATAAGTGGAAGATGTTTAGAACCACCAGGACTCTTCCTAGTGCTGGCCGGCCATCTAAACTGAGTGATCGGGGGAAAAGGGCCTTAGTGAGGGAGGTGATCAATAACCCGATGGTCACTCTGTTTGAGCTCCAGCGTTCTTCTGTGGAGAGAGGAGAAACTTACAGAAGGATGGTGGTGGTGAAGCTCCAGGCTCGGGGTCTACACAGCTCTCTGTGCAACTGGATCCTGGACGTTCTGTCAAGCAGATGCCAGGTGGTCAGAATGAACCTCATCCACACTGATCCTCAACACTGGTGCTCCACAGGGCTGTGTTCTCAGCCCACTCTTGTACTCCCTGTACACACATGACTGTACAGCCAAACACAGCTCTAATGTCATCGCTAATTTTGCTGATGACACAATGGTGGTGGGCCTAATCACCAATATTGATGAGACGGCCTACAGAGAGGAGGTGCACACTCTGACGCAGTGGTGTGAGGAAAACCACCGCTCACTCAACATCAGCAAAACCAAGGATCTGATGGTGGATTTCAGGAGAGAGAAGAGAGAACATACCCCCATCACAATCAACGGGACACCAGTGGAGAGAGTCAGCACTTTCAAGTTTCTTGGAATCTACATCGCTGAGGATCTGACATGGACTACTCACACAGACGCAGTGCTGAGGAAGGCACATCAACGCCTCTTCTTCCTCAGGCGTCTCTGGAGATTTGGAATGAGCCCCCACATTGTCCGCTTGTTCTACACCTGCACTGTGGAGAGCATCCTGTCTGGCTGTATCACCACCTGGTATGGAAACAGCACCAGCAGCAATCGCAAAGGCCTACATAGGATTGTGCGCGGTGAGCTTCCCTCCCTCCAGGACATTTACACCAGGCGGTGCATGAGGAAAGCCAAGAGAATCATCAGCGAATCCAGCCACCCAAGACATAGACTTTTCTCTCTGCTACCCTCAGGCAGACGGTTCCGCAGCATTCAGTCATGCACCAACCGACTGAAGGAAAGTTTCTTCCCTCAGACTATCAGGCTGATGAACACTTAACACACCCCACACAAACTCTTCCACACCCCTCACTGCACACCATCAATATGTAGCATGCACTGCACTTTAACCAATCCATACTTAAAACAATACTGCCTACAACTATGTGTACACCTATTCATTGTACATATTGCTGTCAACACTGCCAATTTTACATTGTCCTGTTATTTTGGGAGTATGCTGTTGTATGATGTTGTATTTGCACTGTCTGTATTTTACACTGTCTGGAGCCAGCACCTCAGCTTTTCACTCATTACAGCACACGTGCTGCTGATGATGTGACAATAAAAGTGATTTGATTTGATTTGACAACCATCTGTGCAGCAATCAACAATCAGGCCGGTATGGTAGAGTGGCCAGACAGAAGGTATTTGCCACCGCTCATCACCAGGCTAATACCATCCCTACAGTGCAGCATGGTGGTGGCAGCAACATGCTGTGGGGATGTTTTTCAGCAGCAGGAACTGGAGGACAAGTCAGGATAGAGGGGAAGATGAATGCAGCAATGTACAGAGACATCCTGAATGAAAACCTGCTTCAGAGTGCTCTTGACCTCAGACTGGGGCGACGGTTCATCTTCCAGCAGGACAATGACCTAAAGCACACAGCCAAAATATCAATGGAGTGGCTTCACAAGAACTCGGTGAATGCCCTTGAGTGGCCCAGCCAGAGCCCAGACCTAAATCCTATTGAACATCTCTGGAGAGATCTGAAAATGGCTGTACACCGTCGCTTCCCATCCAACCTGATAGAGCTTGAGAGGTACTGCAAAGAGGAATGGGCAAAAATTCTGCAAGAGAGATGTACCAAGCTTGTAGCATCATTTTCAAAAAGACTTGAGGCTGTAATTGCTGCCAAAGGTGCATCAACAAAGTATTAAGCAAAGGCTGTGAATACTGATGTACATGTGATTTTTCTGCTTTTTTATTTTTAATAAGTTTGCAACAATTTCAACAAACCTTTTTTCACATTGTCATTATGGTGTATTGTATGGGGTAGTGTGTAGAATCTTGAGGAAATAAATTCCTTTAATCGATTTTAGAATAAGGCTGTAACAAAAACAAATGTGGAAAAAGTGAAGCGCTATGAAGACTTTCCGGATGCACTGTATCTTGTCTAAAAGCTGTGGAAAGCACGAGCACATCGCTTCCTTTAGCTACCTACTTTGATATTGCTGGATAACCATCAACCGTTTTCACAGAAGATGACAAACTAACAAAACATTGCTGCATCTCTGATACACGTTTTATTTATGGAGCAAATAAAAAACACTGGGTGTTTGGATGTTCTGTGTTTGTCTGAGGTAATTAGCCTACCGTTATTACTGAAATGTCTGTTTTCATACAAAATATGAAGCTGAACGTTTAAGTTTAACTAAGTGCACCTGGAATACGCAAGCGCGTACCCACCAATATGCATGCACAAGCCACATCCCTTCAATGGAAATAACGAACTTGTGTATGCTAAAGACGTGATATGTGAATGGCCTACTCAAGGCAGCATCACAAAGAGGTTTATGATCTATCCATGGCAAGAAAATCTGTGGACACGTAGAAAAGTACACGCAACTACTTCTGATATGTGGTCAAGCAGAAATGAATATCGGAGCCTTGCTTGAGTTTGACGATGCATGCACACACACACAGTAGCCTATTTATTTGTTTTGCCATACAGTAGGTCTGTTCTAGTGACAGTTTGTTACACCTTTACTACGTAATGTTTATTTTTTTTTGCGTTATGTCTGTTTTAGAGACATGTTACAGGACTTTGATAAATATCTAATTATTTTCCATTGGAAATATGTTTCAGATTCACACTGTAAAACATCTGCGTGTGTCAAAATCATGATTAAAAATCACAATATTGTTGTAGATCATGATACGTTTCTGTTGCCCATATCGCACAACCCTACAGAGTCTGGACTGGGATGTAGGAACAAGTCTTATTCGCATATGAAAAGCAAATCAAAGTGCTTTATTGCTTGCCTTCTCACAAAATGTAAACTATATTATCATGCAGATCTGCTAGAAAGAAATCTGCTGTAAGAAATCAAGATTTTCTCTGTTTCTTTAAAATAATGTGCACTGTACATAATAAAGTGTGAGATAAATTTGACTTTTAAATGCAAAAAAATAAATAAATAAAGTCTTACACAATAGAGTATTATTTCACCCATCGTATCAGTAACTAAAAAATAGTTATAGCTTCATCTTTTTCCATTTCAGCGCAGTCATTATTTTCATCTTGACAAATTCTATATAATGCAATAATCATATTTTTGTTCTAACGAAATCTCCACCTCCAACAAGCAGGCTTCATTTAGCATTACTCTGGATTATCCACACGACACGCCACTGAAAGTCAACGCATGTTCACACACCGGTGCTCTCCTACAGTCACACATGTCTAATTCAGTCTGAAGGCTTTGTGATGTAACACTGACGCTGTTATTTCTGTCCCTGATTAGACTCAAGATGCTCTGCTTGAGTATCACACCATCATCACCATCAACCTCCTCCCCGCCGATCAATCAAACATCCAAAACTCAGACAAAACAGAATTATTACTTATTGTGCCTAAATCCTGTAAACAGCATATCTCACAACTCGACCTACAATTAGAGGGATCCAAAGTTAGCGTTAGCTCTACTATAAAAGATCTGGGTGTCATATTAGACAGCAATTTACCTTTTAAAAATCCCATGTCACATAAACTGCTTTCTTTCATCTGAGAAACATCGCTAAGTTACGAAGTATGCTATCCATCTCAGATGCAGAAAAGCTAGTCCATGCTTTTATGACTTCTAGGCTGGACTACTGTAATGCTCTGTTTGCTGGCTGCCCAGCATCCTCTATTAACAAACTTCAATTAGTACAAAATGCAGCTACCAGAGTTCTTACCAGGTCTAGAAAATTTGATCACATCACCCCAATTTTATCCTCCTTACACTGGCTGCCTGTTAAGTTTCGTATTGAATTTAAAATATTGCTTCTTACCTACAAAGCTTTAAATAATCGAGCTCCTGTTTATCTAACCAACCTTCTGTCTCGCTATAACCCAACTCGCTCTTTAAGGTCTCAAAACTTAGGGCTTCTGGTAGTACCTAGAATAGCAAAGTCGAGTAAAGGAGGTCGAGCCGTCTCATTTATGGCTCCTAAACTCTGGAATAGCCTTCCTGATAATGTACGAGGCTCAGACACACTCTCCCAATTCAAAACTAGATTAAAGACCTATCTGTTCAGTAAAGCATACACTCAGTGCACCACTTAGCGGGTTTCCACACAGGTTTCTGCATCTTGTTTATATACACTATGAACAGCAGCTATGCTAATTATTCTCTATTTCCACTTGGGGATACTCATCTCGAGGCCCTCAGACTATGCAGAGTCACTGATTCAATCCAAGACCAACGACGAGATGATCCCAAGGTTTCCATATCCTGGACCAGGCCGTATCCTGAGCAGCTGCTGGGGTGTTCATGGAGGAGTGGAGAACATGAGACTGATTCCTGTGACGCTCCAGGGACAGACGAGTCTCTGAGGCCAGCTTCCAGCCTCTGCTGCTGAGACTGCAGGTCTGCACAAGACGTTTGGCCAGCGGAGAAATTAAAATGGTCGTGCCCAACTGAGTCTGGTTTCTCTCAAGGTTTTTTTCTGTCGCCACTGGCTTGCATGGTTCGGGATCTGTAGAGCTGCGCATCGTTGGATTTGCTCTTCAGTGTTTGGACTCTCAGTAGTGATTATTAAACCACACTGAACTGAGCTAAACTGAACTGAACTTAAACACAACAAACTGAACTACACTGTTCCAATTTACTATGACCTATCATGTGAAGCTGCTTTGATACAATCTACATTGTATAAGCGCTATACAGAAAAAGGTGAATTGAATTTAATTGAATCCAGTGCGTTTCAATTGCACAAATATTCATGAGTGATTCTAGAATTGCAGGTACATTTTAGTAGGACTGCACAATAGAACATTTTAGGATCGATATCGCAATGTGTGTATCCACAATAGTCACATGCACAATAGCAGGATTATGATACTTGAGTTGAACAGGAACCACAGTTCAAGCCTTATATGATTTGTTGAGTTATTGCAAATTTGAACCATAAATGTATCAATTAATTTATCATCTGCATGTGTTTTTAAGCATGTGACTAATGCGTGACTAATGTCTGTTTTTTACAATATCGTGGAGCCCTACATTTTAGGTCTCCAAAATAAACCTTCTACTATTTTTCGAAGACTGTAATGAAATGGTTTTGAATGATAGCACAAATGATATCAAGTTGTCTCTGAAAAATAATGTTTGAATGTGTATTTAGGGACATTTTGTCTTAAAAGTATTGAAACAAAGACTCCCTCTAAACCTTTTTTTGGCGGTCTTCTCTTCTTGAATCAAACATTCAGCTTTAGTTATCAATTATTAAAGTACGCAAGAAATCAAAACTAACTATATTGATTTTGTTAGCTTACATTGCTAGATTTGTGGTGAACAATTCATCTGTGCATATCAAAGTGAAGTTTCATAAACTAATTTCGAGAGGAGCACGTGATGTGATTGAGCACGACTGGCTGCTCATCTGTAATCAGTAATAATCCAATCAGAGTGATCCTAGTTTACAATAAATAGTTCATTTTCTCCCTACTGCTCGGTCTTCGTTTTGGAAGAATCCCTCCTTCCACCCCATTTCCTCTTTTTCCTCCATTTTCCAAGCGGGAGCTCTCGAGACCTACCTGATCTCGGATCTCCTGATATGCTTATTGACTCTCTATCCTGTATACATCATGCTTATTAAAAGACTACAAATATTTTACTGTAGAATCATCTTTTGTTAAATAATCTGGTTATAAAGGCTAGACTGTTTGCACAGGTTTATTCAGCCTTTTTTATACAGACTATTTACTGCATTCAGCTCCATGAACAATTTAAATGATATATTTTAGCGAATAACCTAAATATTAACAAGAAGCAGTCTTACAGACTTGTAAAAAATAATTATCATCATTGATCTTGACACCCTAAAGGTTTCTTAACAAATTAAGTTAAACTATTTTATTAAATAATTATAAAATGCTTTATACGATTATAAAATTTATGGAACATTTATGGAAGCGAATATTTGAACTGAAATGAAATGAACTGCAAATTATCTTTTGAATATTATACATCATATTTTTAAAGGGTATTGAATATTTTGTAAGTGAAACCTGACAATTAAATAGTAATTATTGAATTTAGAAGTATGAAAACGTGTTTGAAATATTTTTAGTTGAACTATTCACAGCGTAAATAAACAGCTATGTTAAATTTCAGGACCTAAAAATACAAACCCTGGAATTCAAGTCATTAAAATGCAAGAACTTGTTATTACGGTGTATTATTTTTTTCAGATTGTGCTGTTCAACAAGCATTTTAATTCAATACTTTTGACACTGATTTTGTTCCATACTTCCCACTCAGGGCTGTTTATGCTAATGAGGGAGAGGTGGTCACTAAGGGCGGGGCTTTTCCCCTCTGATGACACGAGAATGATGAAAGAGAAAATGTCAATCAAAGCGTTTCTGCAGACCGTTTTTATCAAGTGTGATTATAAAAAAATATATTATTAATACATTTTTACCATTAGAGGCTGGTTATTTTCACAAACTATTGCCAAACAACTGTGTTTAAACCCCTTATAAAAGTAAGTTTTGCCCCTATAAAATTCTTCCTGTGGATACATTTTTAAAAGCGTCCATCAAAGTGCACAGAATATAAAAAAAAAGGTAGTATATTGTGAGATATACATCATTACCAGGATATACGGGATATGATTTTGTCAATTGGCTCAAGAGCGCCGAGAGAACATCTGTTCTTTTCTAAAGCTTTCTTCTGGTCAGTGTGGACTGAGAAAACTGCTGACTAAGCAACTAAACACACACTCTCTCACACACACACACAACATCTGACACTCCTCAACCATTTTCCTCATGCCAGTCACCACATCTCACTGGCAGCATCTAAAGCAATAGATGTCAGGGGCCAAACAACAGTGTGTTGTGCCCAGAACACAGCGTCCTACCAAATGCTGGTTTTATTTTGCTTTGAAGTAGTGTTGTCATGATACTGGAGTTCGGTACTAATCGATACTGATATTTTAAAAACGTCCATTTCCCGCTAACATTTGAGCACTGTTGAGTGCGTTCTAAAACAGAGCTGATTTGCCATTGTGTTCACGTGCTCAACAGAAATGACTGTGATTGGCCGTGAAGGTTAAACTCACCACTGTTTACTGAGTGTAAACACAGATACAGGAATGCTGGAGCGTTTTAAAGCCGTGATTCATCAGCCGATCGCTTGTATGTCAGCTTGGACAAACCAGCTGATTGATGTGACATGAATATATAATACTGACCTTGAAATGATTTTTTAAAATGCTTTTATTCTAGCCGAAATAAAACAAATAAGACTTTCTCCAGAAGAAAAAACATTATAGGAAATACTGCGAAAAATTCCTGAATTTGTTAAACATCATTTGGGAAATATTTGAAAGAATAAAATTCAAAGGAGGGCGAATAATTCTGAATTCAACTGTATATTGTATGTTCAAGAGTGCTGCTCTTACCTTCACCGTACGTTTTGGCGAACAACCAGCGGAGGTTTGCTTCTATCTTTGCTCGGGCCGAGTCGTACATTTCCAGTGGCGCGATTTCAAGCCCTCCCTCAACCGAATCCGCTCTTCTCGGGCCACCGTCCCCAGCTGCAAGCGCTCCTACATCCATCCTAAACACACAAACACTTTTTGATATATCTACATATTAGGGCTGCACAATATATCCTTTCAGCATCGATTTCGCAGTGTGCGCATACACAATAGTCACAACACAAGATCTGGATTATAGTTCATTTTATCATCTGTATTTGTTTACAATTTAAATTTCAAGCATTTAATAATAATAATATTAATAACAATAAGGTGTGGCACGGTGGCTCAGTGGTTAGCACTATCACTGTGGGTGTTTCCCAGTGATGGGTTGCAGCTGGAAGGGCATCTGCTGTGTAAAACAGATGCTGGATAAGTTGGCAGTTCATTCCGCTGTGGCGACCCTTGATTAATAAAGGGACTAAGCCGAAAAGAAAATGAATGAATGAATGAATGACAATTAGGGAAATCACGGTGGCTCATTGGTTAGCACTGTCGTCTTACAGCAAGATTGTCGCTGGTTCGAGTCCCAGTTGGGTCAGTTGTCATTACTGTGTGGAGTGTGCATGTTCTCCCCGTGTTGGTGTGGGATTCCTCCGGGTGCTCCGGTTTCCCCCACAGTCCAAACACATCCGCTATAGGTAAATTGAGTAAACTAAATTGGCCGTGGTGTATGAAGGTGTGTGAATGTGAGAGTGTGTATGGGTGTTTCTCAGTAGAGGGTTGCAGCTGGAAGGGCATCCGCTATGCAAAACATATGCTGGAATAGTTGGCGGTTCATTCCATTGTAGTGACCCCTAATGAAAAAAGGGATTAAGCCGAAGGAAGTGAATGAATGAATAATACATATTAATAATAACAAGTTTATTTTATATAGTGCCTTTCCTGTGCTCAAGGACACTTTACACGAATAACAACATCTAAAAATGTTCAAAAATACTCAAAAATAAAAATGTAGACACAAAAAAAATTGTACGGTTTGTAACTTTAATTTAATGCTATATATAATGAAGACCATGTCATTTAACATCAATTTTTTGTTTCTGTACCACTAACACAGACTCCCCAGAAAACCACAAAGCACTGTTTATTTCACTTTTACCTTTGCTCTGTTAAATTTATTCATGCTTGTAGAACATTTTAATCAATCTAAATTAACAAATTGCTTCCAAATAAAGCTATTCAAGTCATTGGTGGAATTGTATTCATATCGCGATGTATATATATATATATATATATATATATATATATATATATATATATATATATATATATATATATATATATATATATATATATATTGCAGAAAAAAGTGATATATGATTTTAAATATACTATCACTGAAATCTAAAGGTCCCGATATTCATTATTTCTGGTAAACATTATTTAAATATGCAGTAACACAACACCATTTTCATCTACAACAACACATTCTTTTTTTCCAACTTCATTCATTTTCCTTCAGCTTATTCCCTTTATTTATCAGAGGTTGACGCAACCCAGTACTGGGGAACTTTTTTGCAACTTACTATATTTATATTATTGCTACTTCAGCTATACTGTATGTATGTATGCATGTATGCATGTATGTATGCATGTATGCATGTATGCATGTATGCATGTATGTATGTATGTATATAGAAAGCATGGCTAATCAGATTAATTCAAGTAAATATTAAAATTACACAGCAATAAGTCTGTAGGAATTGTCCCCCAGAAATTCTGTAGTCTTTTTTATTTATTATATATAACTGTAAGGAACATTAACATGCAATTAAAATCTCAGAAAGTATTATTATCATCATCATCATCATTATCACTTCCAGTACTACTACTACTACTACTAAAAATAAATACTCAGAATAGTAACAGATTATATTTCTAGATATTTATATCCATTATATTCATTATTTTTCTACACGTTATTTAAGATGCAGATACACAGCGCCATTTTCAACTACAAACTGTACACTTTTTATACGTATTAGGAAAGCAATAAAGCAATAAGGATGTAGGATTTTTTACCCCAAAATTTCTTAAGTCTTTTTTATTTATTAGACATAACTGTAAGGAACAGTAACAAACAAGTAAAATCTCAGAAACTATTACTATTATTTTACCACCAATACTACTACTACTAAAAGTATATACTCAGGTGAATAGTAACAGACTGTATTTCTAGATATTTCTATAGATTTCTTAAACCAAATTGTAATTTTAATGGGCTGTCGCCTTTATGTTAACATATGAATCATTTCACATCAAATTATATTTCAATAGTAACACATTTCACTGTCAGTGAAACTTGAATGTGATGTACCACAGTAAACATCACCACAATGTTACATTTAATGCATTAAAACAGTATAGTAACTTAAAAAAAACCTACAATGTGACAATGTGAATGACCAAATTCAACAAACAATTGAGTTAAATAGACGTCTAATAGACATCTAAATGTAGACAGCTTGGCTAAAACAAGGCTAAACTTGGGCTGTCAGTGAAAATCTAATAGACATTTAAGAATAGCCCAAAACTAGACTAGTCGTCAAATAGACAGACTTTTATGTGTAGTCATTCATTTCTGTTTATTTGATGACTATATACTCGTTTTGGCCAATTCATAGACGTCGATCAGATTTTTACTGACAGCCCAAATTTAGACTTGTTTTAGCCAAGACGACTCTATGTAGACGTCTATTAGACATCTATTGGACATCGTTTAGAATTTACAAAAAAGGTTTGCTGTGAAGCAGCTCAAAACAGGCCCAGACAGACAAACAACATCCCGATCCTGATCCAGACTGTGTGTATCAGACCAAACAATGCCTGATCTTCAAGACGAACCAATGTTAACAACAAATTAGCAAAACAATCCAATTAAACACGATGCATGTGTGTGTGTGTTCAGTCTGCTCAGCAAACGAGAGATTATGAATGAATGGAGCTCCTTTACTATCACTATCACAGAAATATAATCTGTCTGCACCTGTCAGCCAAACCCGGTGACATTAGAGCCGCCTAGCCGAAGCTAGCACCGGATAATTTACCTTTATCCACGCCTGAAATCCACAATCCAGCTTTAAAGATGCGCGAATATTCCCCCGAACGGCTCTCCGTCGCTCCCCGCCCAGCAGAAGCGCAGTCGGCCTCCGCTACATGACGCGCCGCTACAGATTCACCGATTACGACGTCAAAAAAAGCCGAATACGTTTTGGGAAAAACGTCGCGTTTCAGAAATCCATATTTGCTCGTGTTTGGTCCTCCGTCCGGGAGCTCGTTCATTGTCCGGCGGCGGTTGTCATGGGAGACGCCGCGGCCCGTCTCCGGTATTGTCACTATGGATATATATATGCAAGCTCATGGAGGGATAGTGCGCGTGCGCCAGCAGGAGCGTCCTGCAGATACAGGTCACATAATCAATAATGATGATGGCGCCTGTTTATTGATGACTTGACAGATTTATTTCACACTAATAACGCAAATAGAAATATATCTGTGAATTCTTTAAATAAAAACAACTATTAAAGGCAATATATTTATGATTACACTACATTTTTTTCACGTTGTTTATAACAAATAACCATAAACTGTACTAGGTTTTCTACAATTAATAAAACTGGTAAAAACACTTCAGTATTTAACCTAAACATGTTAAAATGATCAGTTCAAGCCAGTAAAAGTATATATAAAATCTAAATGTATGTTAATTATTCAGCACACATTGTAGGTGACAGATTCTCACATTTCCCACAACACTATTTACATCTGTATAACAGTTAATGCATTTCTCAAAACAATTAGTGCAAACTGCAAAACCTAGTTGATAACCTATAAAAGCGTGTTACTTGCTCAAAATGGAGAGCTCATTCCCCAAAAGCAAGTATTGATGTCAATGAAAGTGTCAGTGTCATCAAGATGAAATGTCCTGACACCATTGTTTATGAACAAGATAGTCAGATGGCTTCATCATGTTTTCATTATGACACTTTACTCTGTACATTTTTTCCAATGCAAAAAAGTCAGATTTTGGTGACACGTCCTGAAAATGCTCAAGACAGCACTGTATTTGCACAGCCATTTGAAAACTACAGTAAAGTTAGACATCACTGCATTTAGTGAAGTGTCTGAGTACAAGACACTGAATATGTGTTGCACATTTTTACTGCATTTTCTCATTACAATTCAAATTTATTCACAGCATTGTGCAAAAAAATAAATAAATAAATAAAGATTAAACATCCTTATTTACAACAAACATAACTGCCAATGGGTAGAGCTGTGCACAACTGTGAACAATATTGCAGTATATATTGGAACTGAACCTACAACATACAGAGGTCTGTAAATCATTCATCAAATTGTTCTAAATTCAGTTTAGAAGACATTGTCAGGATTTTTTACATTTTTAAATTTTTAATAAAATTAGCTTGACAGATTTTGACAACTAGTTCATCATTTTTGTATGACTCTTTTGAAGTAATGTATTGAGGACTATTAGTTTTATATATAATGACTATTCAGCATTCACAAGTTAATTTTAACTGGCATGACATAATCAAATGATGATGATATAAAACAGCAGAGAGTTGTATGAAAGCAGGTGATGCATGTCTAAAAGCATTCGCAATTTGTTGGAAGGAAAGAGAAACTGCTTCGTTTAATTTGTTTGTTTTGAGAAATGCATTAACTGTTGAACAAATGTAAATACACTCAGACTATGAAAATAGCATATATATTTAAAAGCCCAAACACCTTAAATGCGATTGACTTTCCTTACTTGAAGGAATATCATACATATCACAAGGTATTTTGCCAAAAAAAGACAAATTTACGCAAATTTAAGTTTTTTTGGGTTAGAGATGGGTTACACATACCCGGACTAGATTGGGTCTATACTTCACCGAGAAACTGAAACTACGTCTATTACTTGCAGGAACCTCATAATTGTTATTGACCTTTCTTGTATCATACTTATCACAAGCTTTATTTAGCAGAAAAACAACATGCAAGCAAATTTAAGGTTATTCGGGCTAAAATTGGGTTACACGTAGCCGGGCTAGATCTGGTCTATACTTCACCTAGCCAGTGAAATGACGGCTATTGCTTGCTGGGTAGTGTTGTGAGAAATGCACCAAAGCCACTGAGTAAAACTGTAATATACTGAAAAAACCTTCCTATTATCTTTTGCTACCTAGTTTGCACTGGCAAAATATAATATTTAAAAAATGTTTAGCCTCGCTTAGGTAAACCTTACTATTAGTGGGTTGTACCTCCTTTTGCCTTCAGAACTGCTTTAATCCTTCGTGGCATAGATTCAACAAGGCACTGGAAATATTCCTCAGAGATTTTGCTCCATATTGACATGATAGCATCATGCAGTTGCTGCATATTTGTCGGCTGCACATCCATGATGCGAATCTCCCGTTCCACCACATCCCAAAGGCGCTCTATTGGATTGAGCTCTGGTGACTGTGGAGGCCATTTGAGTACAGTGAACTCATTGTCATGTTCAAGAAACCAGTCTGAGATGATTTGCGCTTTATGACATGGTGTATTATCCTGCTGGAAGTAGCCATCAGAAGATGAGTACACTGTGGTCATAAAGGGATGGACATGGTCAGCAACAATACTCAGGTAGGCTGTGACGTTAACACGATGCTCAATTGTTACTAATAAGCCCAAAGTGTGCCAAGAAAATATCCCCCACACCATTACACCACCACCAGCCTGAACCATTGATACAAGGCAGAATGGATCCATGCTTTCCAATGGTGTAAAGTAATACAAATACAAATACAAATACTCAAATGACTTGAGTAGTTTTCATCAGGAATTGTAATATACTAAGTTGTTTTAAAAATGTGTACTTTTACTTTCCCTTGAGTGCATTTTTAGTCCTGTATTGGTACTTTTACTCCAATATTTACCTTCAATCTGCAGTCACTACTTTTTTTCTTGTCTTTGGGGATTGGCTAAAGTATATTAACCAGCCGTGTGATTCTTGTCCAATCAAACTGCACATAGAAAGTAAATTTCATCATTCTGTACAACCTCAAGACATTAGCGCTTCATTAATGCAACAAACCAATTCTAAGTTTAAAAGGACAGTTGACCTAAAAGTTCACATGTACTCAACATTAAGAGGTTCCAAACATTTTCCCTTGTCGAACACAAAAGAAGATATTTTGAGGAATGTTGGAAATCAGTAACCATTGACTGCCATAGTAGGAAAACAAATGACTACAATTCCAGCATTCCTTAAAACAATGGTCTCAAACTCAATTCCTGGAGGGCCGCAGCTCTGCATAGTTTAGCTCCCACCACCTCCAATTCACACCTGCTTAATAGTCTCTAGTAGTCTTGAACACATTGTATAGTTGGATCAGCTGTGTTGGAGCAAAACTGTGTAGAGCTGCGGCCCTCCAGTAATCCAGTCTGAGACCTACGCTTTAAAATATCTTCAAATATCACAATTATGGCTTAATATTTTATTATTAATTCATATAATCGCAATACTGAATTGATTGCATTTGCAGGTTTACATCTCACAATTCAGGCTTTTCTCATTCATTCATTTTCTTTTCGGCTCAGTCCCTTTATTAATCCGGGGTCGCCACAGCGGAATGAACCGCCAACTTATCCAGCACGTTTTTACGCAGCAAATGCCCTTCCAGCCACAACCCATCTCTGGGAAACATCCACACACACTCATACACTACGGACAATTTAGCATACCCAATTCACCTGTACCACATGTCTTTGGACTGTGGGGGAAACCGAAGCAACCAGAGGAAACCCACGCGAACGCAGGGAGAACATGCAAACCACACACAGAAACGCCAACTGACCCAGCCAAGGCTCGAACCAGCGACTTTCTTGCTGTGAGGCGACAGCACTACCCACTGCGTCGCCTCAGGCTTTTCTTCTCAGTTCAATTCAGAGAGAAAAACTAGTCACAATTGTGAAGTATAATAGAATTCCTGCAATTTACGGTTCCTATTTTTTTGATTCTGTGTTGGAAACAAACATCTATACTTTGTCCAGGCTGTACTCGGAGAACTGCAAGTGAACCAGCCTGTAAATAGCACACGAGGTGAAGCGGTGAAAAATTAATTCGGCGAATGTCACAAGCTCCTCTTGAATCTGGGAAAAGCATTTACACTGAAATACGTCTTTTAAAAATAACCAGGTTAAATATGGCTGAGTGAGAAGAAATCTTCTGCAGCTAGCTGAAATATAAATACTGGATTTACATTAAAATGCTTAATCTTTTATCCAGCACTTTTAAAATCAGATTGAGAATTTTATGTAGAGCTTATTTAAAAAATAGAAATTTAGAAAATGAAATTTACTTTTAAAATATGCATGCCTTAACAGGTAAAAAAAAAAAAAAGACAAGTTATTGATGCAACACAATTGCATTTTACATCTTGACAAGCCCACGACATATATATATATATATATATATATATATATATATATATATATATATATATATATATATATATATATATATATATATATATATATATATATATATAAAGTCACAGCAAATAATAACACAACATCGGGCTTGTCAATGTATACACTCACCGGCCACTTTTTTAGGTATATCTTACTAGTACCGGGTTGGTCTTCAGAATTGCCTTAATCCTTCGTGGCATAGATTCAACAAGGTACTCGAAATATTCCTCAGAGATTTTGCTCCATATTGACATGATAGCATCACGCAGTTGCTGCAGATTTTTTGGCTGCACCTCCATGATGCGAATCTCCTGTTCCACCACATCCCAAAGGTGCTCTATTGGATTGACATCTGATTGACTGTGGAGGCCATTTGAGTACAGTGAACTCATTGTCTTGCTAAAGAAGATGGATCCATACTTTCATGTTGTTGACGTCAAATTGTGATCCCATCAACCGAATGTTGCAGCAGAAATGGAGACTCATCAGACCAGGCAACGTTTCTCCAATGTTCTATTGTCCAGTTTTGGTGAGCCTGTGTGAATTGTAGCCTCAGTTTCCTGTTCTTATCTGACAGAAGCGGCACCTGCCGTGGTCTTCTGCTGCTGTAGCCCATCTGCCTCAAGGTTGGACGTGTTGTGTGTTCGGAGATGCTATTCTGCAGACCTCTGTTGTAACGAGTGGCTATTTGAGTTACCGTTGCCTTTCTATCAGCTGGAACCGTCTGGCCATTCTCCTCAGACCTCTAGCATCAACATGCCTAAATGCATTGAGTTGCTACCATGTGATTGGCTGATTAGAAATTTGTATTAACGACCAGTTGGACAGGTGTACCTAATAAAGTGGCCGGTAAGTGTCTATAATACAATTAGTAATAACATTTCACAAAATTTATTGTTCAATAAATTCAGTCATCATTAGAGATAGTTTACAAAATGATATAATAGTAGTACTGTATAGGGCAGGGGTGTTCAACCCTGTTCATGGGGTTCGATCTACCTTCCTGTAGAGTTCCAGAGCTCCAACACAAAGCACTTGATAATTAGCGGCAGGTGTGTTTGATATGGGTTGCAACTGAAATCTGCAGGAAGGTAGATCTCCAGGAACAGGATTGGTCACCCCTGGTATAGGTAATAGTATAGTTTTAGGATAAAGGTGCGGTCACACTTGACTTTTCCTTCCATAGACTTCCATTCATTCGCACGCGAATGCGTCAGACCAGAAACGCGGGGTCATGCGTCGAGTTTCGCAGGTTGCAGCGGTGCAAAGTTCAAGATTGGTGAACTCTGACCTGCGAAATCGCATCACTTGACTGCGTGAGATCAATCGAGGATCAAAACATGACCTCTCTGGCCAGAAATTTAAAACATGGAGCAATCGCTGGCTTTTTTAATGTCTAATTATCTTGTTTAATCCCGCCCCTTTTCGCAGCGCCGCACGACAGAATTTCGCACACACAAAGCCCAGTGTGACCGTAGCTTAAATCAGGCCTGACAACACAGTAAAAGTAACAATCCTTTATTGTGTCAAGAAAATGTACTTTACAAAAGCATTGAACAACATTTTTTTCCTCCACAAACTACAATCAGTCATTTTCATGTCAGCAGTAGAACATTTGATCTGCATTTATAAAACATAACAGGGACATTACAACCATGAGCACCGATGATGTCATCACACTGCACGCACTCACGCACACGCACACGCACACACACACACGCACACATCTCCATGTCTTCAAAAATGTCCTACATGTCTACAGCAGGAAATAAATAACAGTGATCGCTACGCTACATTTGAAAAGCTCCCAAAACACCTGAAGCAAGGTACCATGGGAAAAAAACAAACATTTGGGCTCTTAGTGAAGTGAGAACAGTGTCTACAGACAATACTCGGCAACATAGCATAAACTCATCATAAATGACTCTCTTTCACAAAAATAAAGAAATGTGTGCGGAGGCAAGTCAGAGTGTGTCAATACATCCACTATACAATAAACATCACAATATTAAGACTTTCTCTACTCTTTTGATGACAGAAAACTAGCCGTTTGGTAAAAAAGATCATATAAAATCTAATTAATACTGAAATTTTACCTAAAAAAAAAACAAAAAACAAAACATTCTCTGGCAGCATCACAATTTTTTTAAAGAATTATTTTCAGGACATGGTTAAAATAGAAATAAAATACAGTATAAATTAAAAAGAAATGTATATCTGTAGTCAAAACACATAAATAAATACAAAAACAAAACAATAAAAATGGTTCTTAGCATACAATATTAATAATTAAAAAAAAAAATCAATCAATAAAACAGTTCTTGTCGTTAATATAAACAGTCTAGCTTTTTTTGATGCCGAAGCTCCGCCTACTTGAAGGCCTCTGGAATATGGTTCATCTGCATACTGGTGGGCGGACTCGAGATTCCTTCCGACCAATCAGACAAGTTGGAATGTGGAGATGAGCTAGACCATTGGTCGGGAGATCCGGGGGAGGGCGTGAGGAACGGGTGGTCCGGGACCTGCTGGTGATTGGGCGTGTTGTCCATAGGGTTGGAATAGCTATGCTGAGAAGGCGGAGTCAGAAACTGTGTGCTAGAAATGGGCGGAGCCATTCGCTGGCTGTCCTGCGGTAGGATGGTCTGAATGGGGGCGTGTCCTGAGCCCGACTGAAGATCCAGCCCGCTGAGGTCCCCGAGGAAGTGATGCGAGATGTTTTGGTGCTGCATTGGCGCCATGTTTTGATGGGCGATCATGTGTGATGGTGCACCGAGATGGCTGCTTTGCATGGTGGGATATCCCATGACTTGTGGCATATTAGTAGCAGAGAGCATTGTGGGCATTAGCATGCCTGCCTGCTGTTGTTGCTGCACCCTTTGCAGCCAATCACAAGCGCCTGCTTGAGCTCCACCCACATTGTTGGCCACCGGCAGATGGGATAAACGAGGGGCGGAGTCAAATGGCTTCCCTAAACCCTGAAGAGCTCCACCCATGTGGGAGTCAGCCAATCCCTGGAGCTGATTTAAACTGATAGGCGGAGACTGCTGGAAAGGTGATGTCATCATGGGTGGAGATGAGACGTCTGAAAGGTAGCCGTGTGGAGACTCCAGCGAATCAACAGGCGAGAGGACGCCCACTTCCATAATCCCGCCGTTTTTGCCGTCTCCACTCTTTTTCTTTTTGGTTCTGATGTCCTTCCCGCTGTCTTTCCCTGCGACACCTTTTCCTCCAGGTTTGCGTGTTTTCTTGGCCGTGTTGTTGTTGTTTCCTGGGCTGGGTTTGATGCCCAGGTATGTGTTTGGGGAGCAGAGCGGGGGCGATAAGGGCAGCGGCGGACTCCGGACCAGGTTATATTCCTCCAGCAGACGCACGATATCGTGGTGCATGCGCTCGTGAGCGATGTCCCGAGGCAGCTGGTCCAGGTGATCCGCAATGTCCCGATTGGCCAGGTGATCGAGCAGGACTTTAGCCGTTTCATAACTTCCCTCACGAGCGGCCAGGAAAAGAGGCGTTTCCTCCTACAGAGTAAAGGTTATTGACGTTAATATTTTTGTTTATTGCAACAAAATATGAATTTTATATAAAAAAAGAAAAGAAAATAATCATAGTTAAAGTTAAAATGGGAACAAATTTAAGATAAATACTAAAATTAAAAATTAAAACAAATGTAAAAAAATATAAGCAATAAAGTATGAGCTCACTGTTAAAAAAACAATCTAAACTAAATTAATAAAAGTTAAAACTTTTTAAAAAAGACAAAAATTATGTAAAAATGATGAGTAACGTTTAAAGCAGAGATGTCCAAACTAGGGCTCAAGGGCCAAAGTTGGCCCATGGTAACCTTTGATGGCCATCCCACATGAGAAGATTGGAGGAGGGTTGGGGCAAATGCCTTTAACAGTGATTGTAATTTCTAATTGAACATAACTTTGTTTATTTATTTTATTGCTACTAATAAAATTGCTACAAAAAATGAAAAATAAATGTTTAAATTAGGTGTTGTAAATGAATGCGATTTTTAAAAAATATAAATACTGTCATTTAACTAATAAAGGACAATGCAGAACACATCGGCAAGCAAATCAAGGCAAACGACAGGAGTAGCTCGACTAGTGTAACTCCATTCTGTTAAAAAGGGATTTTTTTATAAGTTCGTTATAAAATTTAAATAGTTAAATAAAATGTACTTATTATAAAGGAATTGTTTTCTATTTATTTTTTAAATATTAAATAAATTATGAAATCAATAAATGGCAACTTTAATGTAATAGAGTATATTTCAGCCCACCACTGTCATTGAAAATTGGTTTTTGGTCTTTAATAACAAAAAGTTTGGCCACTCCCTGGTTTAAAGCATTTAAAATATTACAAACTACAAAACAAAAAATAATAATAGAATTATTATAAAATAATAATATAGAAAATAAACAAATAAAATGAGAACAATTAAAAACAAAAAGTTACAATTTTATACTTAATTAAAATAAAAATAATCAAATAACAATAAAAATGCTCATAATTAAATAAATAAATAAAGGTAAAAATTAAAATGAAAACTATTTTACTATATTTATATAATATACTAACAAAATTATTTAAAAATGATAAACACTTATATAATATATAATATATCTAATATTAGAAAAAACAAACAACAAAAAATGTACATTGTAGCCAAAAATGTGAAACAAACTAAATAAAATTAAACCAAAGCGTTAATAAACTAAAAATATTATTAAATGAAAATTTAAAAAATGATGAACAAAAGAAATTTTAAATACATTATAGTACTAAATGGAAATTCTCTCATTTAGAATGAACAAGATGCAAATGCAAATAACAATAAAAAAAAGTCAATTATATTTTGCGCATAACCCAAAATAAATACATGTATAAATACATATAACCAAACAGAAGTTATTCATTTTAGTCTGTATAATAATGGACATGGGTTAAAAAAAACATAAAATGACTGTGCATGTTTCCTCCTTTTAATGAACCCACCTTATTATTCTGCAGGTCTTTATTGGCTCCATTCTTCAACAGCACGACAGCAGCGTCCACATTGTTAACAGCAGCCGCCCAATGAAGAGCTGATTTACCTGCACAAAGACAAAGCAGTGAGTTTTCAATTCAATTCAATTCAAGTTTATTTGTATAGCACTTCTCAACAAATATTGCTTAAGAGGGCTAATAATTTTGACCTTAAAATTAAAAACGGCTTTTATTCTAGCCGAAATAAAGCAAATAAGGCTTTCTCCAGAAGAAAAAATATGATAGGAAATACTGTGAAAATTTCCTTGTTCTGTTAAACATCATTTGGGAAATACTAGAAAGAAAGAAATTCCCAGGAGGGCGAATAATTTTGACTTTTGGTGTTTGTGTTTATACCTGAATCATCAACAGCATTCGGATCTGCATGGCAGTTAATGAGCTCCTCCACCATTCCCTCAACAGCCAACCGGGTGGCCAGAATCAGCGGCGTCGTCCCATCATGCATGCGGGCGTCCAGATCCGTCGCTCGGTTCCGAATGAGGATCTGATCAAAAACACAAGGTCATGATTTAACATCCAAGACATAATAAGACATATTCAACATCCAAGAGCATCACAACCAAAAATGCTTTTTACCTCACATTATTTTATGCATTTAATATATATATTTCATGTTTATATTAAACACCCATAATTAAATTGCATTATTGATGTCAAATACCCTGGATATGTATATTTATCAAATATTTAATTTTATTTGGAAGTACTTTTTTTTGTAATGTGACTTTTGAGATTTACATGTTTACACATTAAATATATATTTGATATATTATGAATTAATTTTAAGTTTTAATTGAAATTTGACTTTGATTATTTTTATTTTATTGTTTTAGTAATTTAGGTTCGATAATAACGATACTAATAATATTACTAACAATTGTTTAAATAAAAAAATATTATAATAAAAAAACACAAAATTATATTTATAACTACTGTAATCAAAATTTGGCCTTTTACATTTAAATTACATTACATTTACATGTAAAACAGTTTTAATAATTATAGTAATTATAATAATTATTTATAGTTTGTTTTTTCTTTTATTCTTATATTCTGAGCTATACATTTTTTTTTAAACTTTAAGTTCTTTATTAACATAAAAAAAATATTATGTCCTATTTTATTGTTTTAGTAATGTAGGTTCGTTAATAACGATACCAATAATACTACTAACAATTGTTTAATAAAAACAACATAAAAATTATTTTTATAACTACTGTAATAAAATTTGGCCTTTTACATTTAAATTTTACATGTGAAATTGTTTTAATAATTATAGTAATTATAATAATTATTGATAGTATGTTTTTTCTTTTATCTTTATATTTTGAGCTATACATTTTTTTAAAAACTTTGTTTAAGTTCTTTATTAACATAAAAAATTATTATGTTCTATTTTATTGTTTTAGTAATTTAGGTTCGTTAATAACGATACCAATAATACTACTAAATGCATAACAATAAAATAGTGTTGTTGTGTTGTTTAATAAAAATAACACAAAATTATATTTATAACTACTGTAATAAAATGTGGCCTTTTACATTTAAATTTTACATGTAAAATTGTTTTAATAATTATAGTAATTATAATAATTATTTATAGTAGGTTTATCTTTATATTTTGAGCTATACATTTTTTAAAAACTTTAAGTTCTTTATTAACATTTAAAAAATTATAATGTTCTATTTTATTGTTTTAGTATTTTAGGTTTGCTAATATCAATACCAATAATACTACTAATTATTATAACAAAAAAACTAATTTTATTAAAAATGATTGTATTAAATTTTAGAAAAACATTTTTTTTATTAAAAGTTTTATTTTAAATTGCTTTATTAATGAATTAGTATGTCTTTTTCTTTTTATATTTTGAGTTGATTAAACAATTCTAACTGTTTTATTTATTTACAAACAATTTTTAACAATTGCTTCATATTTAATTAATTTGTATTTTATTATTATTTTTTAGCAATTTAGATTAGTGAAAATAAATAAATAAATAAATAACAACAGTAAAACTACTAACTTTCGGAAAAAATGTAGCATTTTACATTTGAACTTAATTTAATCTAGAAGTTTGATTATTATTTACCTGGAAGACTCCCTGTGCATCAGCAGCGACGGCGGCGTGCAGCGGTGTTCGGCCCATGTTATCCTGCACGTTAGCGTCTGCGCAGGACTCCAGCAGGCGCTTAGCGGCGTCCGAGCGAGCATAACGTGCTGCCAGATGAAGAGCGGTCTCGCCCGTGCGGTCCGTCTGATTGTGCAGGTTGGCTCCGTGATAAATGAAGTCTGTGATCACGTCAGCGGATGGATCTTCTTCTGCTTCGCCGTTTTCATTTTCAAGACCGCCGCCGCTACACGATGCGATCATTAGTGGAGTAAAGCCGTCTATAAAGAGAAACACGGAGAGTTAGAGCCAAACAGAAACATTTATTATTCCTTTTTTAACATTTATTATTAATTATTATTATGACCAAAACTAATCGCGGTCATGTTAATATGACCTGAAAATATTTACAAATTAATGTAACACACAAATAAGGCATTCAGCAAAGTTTTGTATGTGAAAATGTAGCGCTGGACAAAGATTAATCGCGAATAATAGCATCCAAAAATTGTTTATTTTGACATATATATATGCGTGTACAGTGTATATTTTTTGTGTATAAATAAATACACACAGGCATGAATATATTTAAGTAAACTTTTATTTATATTTAGATATAAAATATATATGTATATAATACAAATGATGTACAAGTTTAAATATCTATGCAAAAAAGCATACTTTTGGGTATGTGTGTGTGTGTATATCACATATACATGATAAATATATATGATATAGCAACACAATCTCACGGCAATTCGTAACTTTTTGATTCAGTGGCTAATTCAGATGAATTCGTACGATCCAATTCGTACATTTTCGTACGATTTGCTCATCCACCAATGATGGTTGGGTTTAGGGGTGGGGTTAGGTGCCACGCCTCCTTTTTAAAAATCTTACAATTTCGTATGACTGAACTCGTACGAATTCGTACGAATTAGCCACTAAACTGACAAAACGTAAAATACTTACGTTTTCTCATGAGATCAGGCTGGATATAGACACCTACCTTACGAAAAAACTAATGTTTATTCTGGATGCGAATAATCTGATTTATCTGAACACAAGACTATTGACAAGTAAAACAAACACAGTCTGTGTAAGACGAATACAAATTGCAGCTTTTATGCATTTTGTGGCAAACAACATAAACGAGGATGTGTGTATTTTGGGTTTTATTTCATGTACATAGTTTTTTCTTAACATAAGATGAGACGTTAAACCGAGGTCCTGACTCTCTGTGATTAAAAATCCCACGACACTTCTGGTAAAGAGTAGGGGTGTATCCCCGGTGTCCTGGCCAAATTCCCTCTATTGGCCCTTACCCATCATGGCCTCCCAATCATCCCTATCCACCGAATTGGCTGCATCACTGTCTCTCCACTCCACCAATAGCTAGTGTGTGGCAAGCGCACTGGCGCCATTGTTCTGTGGCTGCCGTCGCATCATCCAAGTGGATGCTGGACACTGATGGTGGTGTGGAGAGACCTTCCTCATGATTGTGAAGCGCTTTGGGTGTATGGTCATACAAAATAAATGCGCTATATAAATACACATTACTTCCAGCAAAAAATAAACCAATAAAATAATCGTTCATTAATCGTATTATAGTTAAAACGTTCAATTAAGTGAGATTTAGACTTTAGGCCAAATCTCCCATGCCTGCCTACTTAAGTTTGATTTTCTTTTTCAATTATTGTTTGTTAAAACTGCACTTGGAAATCTGCCTCTCAGCGATTGTCTACCTTGTTTTTCACATAAAACTGCTTCATAAAGGCCAAAAAGTTTCAACGAAAATATCAAATTGTGAACTTTCTGACTGATATTATGATTTTTTTTTAATTCGCTGTATAAATTAGTCGAGCTTCACTTCAGCATTTTCAATAATGTGCAGCACACACTTTAAATAAAAGGAGTACAATATACTTTAAATGTATATATCAGTGTTATCAAAAGTACCGAGTTCGGTACCAATCGATACAGAAATTTTATAAACATCCATTTCCCGCTAACATTTGAGCACGTTCTGAAACCCTGTTAATTAGACCATCATGTTCACGAGCTCAACAGAAATGACTGTAATTGACTGTGAAGGTTATCATTTAACCATTCTCCACAGAGTGTAGCGGAAAACGGACGTTTTTAAATTTTCAGTATCGATCAGTACCGAACTCCATACTTTCGACAACACTAGTGTATATAAATACAAGCTCATTAACAGTCTACTTAAACATGCAGTTACACACAAACCTTCAAGATTTACTGTGATCTAAAAATCGTAATAATCAATCATGGATGTATTGATAATAAACAATTTAAACGGTAACACTGACTGTCAGAAATTTGACCATGGTTTAGCTTGAAACTGAGAAACATGGCAATACTACACTATAAACAATATCTGTTAATGAACAGTTCCTGTATTTTGTGATTCACAAGTGTTTTCAGTTTATTTACGATTGTGAATTGCATTATGGGATGTTGATCTCTGCTCTGTTCAATTTTGATGCTGAAAATACAACTCTACAGTTTAACAAAGTGATTTTTAGTAGTTTGAAATAATATAAATGTCGAAGAGATAATATATAGAGAGAAATAAGTCTGTAAAATAACAGAAAATGTACTGGCAGCTCATTAAAAGGGGTTTGTATCGTAATATGCAGACAATAATGAATAATCAGACAATAAATCACTTTAAACTACTCAAATGTTCATAAAAGTCACTTTTTTTCAAACTTTCCAAGGTTAAAAATGGTCATGTTCCCATAAAATATAAACAAAAGGGATAAAATAAAAACATGACTCGCAAATAATGGAAAACTGATTTCCATAGGGATATTTCTACAGTGTAGTCTTAGCTCTCTACATCAGAAATGCAGTGTTGAAGGTGTTAGCACTCACCAGGCCCGCGGACATTGACATCCATGCAGTCGTTCTCGATCTCGCCCTGTGGCGGCGTCGGAGCCATCGAGTTCAAGCGCAAGTCTGCGGCGTCCAGATGCTGCTGAGTCCACTGACGGTGGTCCAGCTGACCGCTCATCTCCAGAATGCTCTGCCCCTCAAACTGCACACAAACACACACACTTTTCCTTTAAAAGGTGCAGTGATGAAATTCAAATCATTGCAGGTTTTTTTACCCATCCCTTTCTCTGACGACTCGATGCAAACACAGGTTGCCAGATTGACGACACAAACAGGAGCGAGCATGCCTGATAATCTATGCAAGCTGCTCAGCTAACCACCTTTATCTTTTTGATGGGTGATGAAATTTTAACTGATACATGAAAACTGGGTGGGGCATATTGAGTAGCCCCTCCCATTTTAAGATTAGCCAGTAGTGTTTCATTGATATCACAGCCAGTGTTGGGAACGCACTAAATATATAGACAAGTCCCAAATCCAGCAAGTTCTTTTATTTTACTGGAAATGACACAAAAAGATAAGACGATGTTAAAGAGGAATCTTAGGAAATTTAACTTTTATTTACATTTACACAAAAAGTTTTTGCTAAGGGTATGATTAATTTCGGGCTTGACTATCTATCTATATATATTCAATTCAATGGCATCTCATTTATCAATCAAACATATTTAGACAAATCAAAATATGCTGATTTCAGAGGGTCTTTAATGAAGACAGCTGACGGTGTTCTCACTCACCCGGAATCGTTTATTGGTGTCGTCTTCAGCCCATTCGCTCAGCTGTTCATCCATCAGAGAGCTGTCGGAGTTTTTCAGAGGCCTGATGGGATACAGAGTCACCGGTTAGCATTATTACAAGTAATAAAGATGAAAAATGATTATGTGTTGCCAACTTTTTTTATGTTAAAATAAAAGCACCAAAGACAAAACCAAAAAAAAAGTCATTTCATTATATTAAAAATGTTTTCATTTAAAGTGCGTAGATAAAAAATAAATAAACAAACAAATAGATATATTTAAATATAACAATATACATATATAAATCAAGCAAGTTGTGGAAACTGACTTGAGTCCGACAGAGTCCTCTCCCACAGGTTCTCTTCTCTTCTTTTTGGGTTCGTTGACTTTAAATCCCTCAGGGAACCAAAGCTGGCCGTGTTCCCGCTTCCTCTTCCTGGAGACGACCACACCGACAGCAGCCAGAGCCAGAACAGCCAGAGCCAGAAGAACCAGGAACATGGGGTACATCTCACCCGTCTTTGGGGGACCACCTTCACCTGCGCACATATTTAAATTCTAGATTATACACTGCACTCAGCTATTATAAAATAAACACAACACGCCTTTACATACATATACATACATACATACATACATACATATACATACATACATACATACATACATACATATACATACATACATATATATATATATATATATATATATATATATATATATATATAATATACTAACAAGATTATTTTAAAATGATAAACACTTTAAATAAAATATATATATATATATATATATATTTAATTTCCCTGCTCTGTTAAGCATCATTTAGGTAATATTTAAAAAAGAAAAAAAACATTCAATGAGGGGCTTATAATTTTGACTTTAACTATATATATATATATATATATATATATATATATATATATATATATATATATATATATATATATATATATATATATATATATAAATATATAAAAGTTACTGAAATGCAAGTACCAAGATTGCAAAAAAAAAATTAAGTATACAAAAATAATAAAAAAAAATTATTATAAATAATAAAAATTATTGTAAATAAAAACTAAATTAGAAATAATAACTTAAGCCTTATAATATGATAGAAGCATATAATAAATTGACTCAAACATAAAATAGAATTAGATTAATTAAAAAAAAAATTATAAATACTAAAAAAATAAACAAAAACTAGAAATGTCTTCGCATAAACTGAAATAAGTTAAATTTTACGTATGTAATATACTAAAACTTATAGATTTATTTTATTATTTATATAATACATATGTTGCAAACAATCAAGTGAAATAAAACTGAAATAAAATCGCATATTACAATTACTGAAACCTAAACAAGAATTAAATTGAAAAATTAATATAAATATAAAGCAGAGACACAATATAAATATTAGACAGGATAAGTGTCAATAAAAATATTCAAATAGATTTTAAATAAAGTTACTACAGCAATCTAAAAATAAATGGTAACTATTAAGACTATATTAATTTACATTTGAAGTGGATAAAAAAAACTGCACTTCTATAAATAATAAATTATTCAAATAAATTAATAGTTTAATAACTATTTAATTGATAAATTGTGATACTGCATGTAATTATAAAAATATTGGTATTTTGTTTAAGGACAGCTCTGATTATGATCCACTTTAAATGTTGGGTATTGTATTGACCTTATTCTGCGATGTGGAAGTGCGCTCCTTTTTTGCGATTGTTTTCGAACTTCACTATTCTGTTGCCTATTGGAGAAATTACTTGGAATACTAAACGGCAGAAAACAGTCAAACTACTTGCTCTACAAACAAGTGTGTTCATGACTATACATAGAAAGTAGAATAATATAAAAAAGATCAGCTTGCAACATCAAGCTGCATAGCGAGCTGTTTCTAACGTCTAAAAATCATGAATAAGACCGCAAGTGTAGACCCAAAAAAATGTTCAATGACTGCACCCACTTATACGTGAAGAATAAGGTCAATGTAATAGTATATAAATGTGTGTATCATAGTAAATAAAGTGCGACTGACTGGTGACGGCCTCTATGATATAGGGAACATTGAGGTTTCCACTGGAGGCCAGAGCTCCGAGGAAAGCGGCCACATCCGTTGCGCTCTGAAAACACTCATCAGACTGCTGAAAACACTGACGGTTATCAATCTCCAGATACACGATAGACCTGCAAACACACATACATACACACACATTACACATATGAAATCAATCTGGGTCAGACTGGAAGCATCAGCATCTTGAGCATTCAATAATACAACACTCTTTATTTCCTACTTGACTTTTAAAGGGGATCTATTATGCCCTTTTTTACAAGATGTAAAATAAGTCTCTGATGTCTCTAGAGTGTGAATGTGAAGCTTCAGCTCAAAATACCCCACAAATAATGTTTTAAAACTCTTTCAAACTGCCCCTTTAAGGCTTTGATCATAATTGTGCTGTTTTGGTGACTGTCGCTTTAAATGCAAATGAGATTGTGCTTTTTTTAATAGAGGGCGGAGCTACAAATGTCTAATAAAGCCCTATAAACATAATAGTTCCACTTTAAAGGTACAAGGTGACAACTCTTACAATAAATGTAGTTAAATTACAATCATTTCTTTAATACTATAAGTACTAGAATGGCCATAGCAGTCATTAAAATTGTTCATAAGACTGTACTGAATTTATTGACACATTTCCATTTAAAGCTTCTATAAATATTTTTGAATAAAACTTTAAGTCATCCTATTTTTATGAATTCATTACCCTAAAAATATGATCTTTATTGGAAAACAGTCTATAATTACGTATGATTTACTAGACCAACCTCGAAGTTGTGAATCTCAATTTATCTGGCAAATGGGAGCAGGGCCGGCCCAAGTCTTCAGGGGCCCCTAAGCAGGATTTTATTTGGGGCCCCCTTGGTGCAAACAATATGACAAATCATCATCAATCCTTGATTATTCGCCCGCTATGGCGGAGTTAGAAGTTTAAGCACATATTCCTGTATGAAGAGCACTGACTGCAGGCACGCGCGAGCGATATAGCGAAGTGAAAGCGCATCTGTGAGGAAGAAACTAGTGGAAAATTCGGGGGAGCTGGGTGTCTGAAACACACAAATACCTTGTCCCAGCTTGGACAAAAGAAGGTGTCCGCATGCCTGAGATTTTCACCATTGCAATGGCTCAACTGACAGTGGTTTACATGACGCTGGTTTATGTCTGATGATCCGCCATTACGGCAAGCGCCACCTGGTGGCCGCAGGGTTTACTGTAGCTAAAACGGTTATCTGCTGCAGTCAGGTGTGAAAAACGAAATTAATTCAGATCTCTTGTAAATTTAGATAAATGTCTTGGCGCCAGAGTATGTATCGCGGCCGGAAATAACACAATAAATGGCCATATATTTGTCCCACCCCTAATCCACAGCAAACTAAAACAAAAACGAAAGTCACTCAGTCATCTCATCCATTCTTGGGGGCCCCCTGGTGGCCACGGGGCCCTAAGCAGCCGCTTAGTTCGCTTATGCCTTGGGCCGGCTCTGAATGGGAGATTTAAAAAAATATATGCCAAATTTAAAACTTTAATTTAAAAATTGAAAATTAGAGTAGTAGTTCACTTCCAGAATGAGTATTTCTCAACTACTATAGACGTCAGTGACGTATGGAGGACCAAATAAATGAAAATTAAATCTACCTGTCTATCTATCTATAACAATAGAAGACAGATACAGGATAGACCTGCATTCACACACACATATACACATATGAAATCCATCTGGGTCAGACTGGAAGGTCAGCACCTATCAATCTGTCCATCGATCTATAACAACAGAAGACTAATGTAATATATAACTAGGGCCAGACAGAATCTGCGGACATTTTTTTGCTATTTCTGCAGAGAATTTTGCACCAAAAAACCTAATATATGAAATTTTTATTTAATGTTTACAATGCAAATTCAATTTGATACACTTTATTTGGTATACAAAGCAAGTCTCTCAAATAATATCTCCTACTAAAAAACTGAAAATATAACTTTACAAACTGTATTGTAAATAAATCATATGAACATTTTAATATTACTATTATTTTATTACTATAATATTAGTAAAATTAATTTAAAAACTGAATAAATGTACACACATTTACACAAGTAAATACATAAACTCAATGATTGGCTAAAAATCTGTGGAAATCAGCAGATTTCTGTGCGCACAGGTTCCTGTGGGCCTATATATAACATAATAAAACAGATATATTTTATTTTATTAAATGTATCGTCATCATTATTGTAATTATTATTATTATTAAAGTTATTCCCAAATTAAATTGTGCATTATTTTTTATTCATTCACTATTTTGTACTTTGATTATATTATTTTTATATTAATTTATTTAAAAAAAAGTATTGTAAAAATGCATTTTTACTGATTTTATTTATTTATATCTGTATTAATTGTTTTTCTTTGAATGAAACTCAATCAGGTTTGGAACAAGTGGAGGACGAGCAAACGATCACAAATTTTCAATCTGGAAGTGACCTTAAATCTCTATAATCTTACAGTTCACCCAAAAATGAAAGTGTACTCATCATTTACTCACACTTAAGTGCTTCCAAACCTTTATGAGTTTCTTTCTTCTGTTGAACACAAAAGAAGATGTTTTGGAAAACTGGTAACCATTGACTTCAATGACAGGAAAAACTGATCCAATGGAAGACAATGGTTACCGATTTCCATCATTTTTCAAAACATCTTCTTTTGTGTTCAAAAAAGTAAAAGATGACAAATTTGTCATTTTTTTGCTGATATAACCCTTCAATTATAATCTTGAAATCATCACTACTCACCCTTTGACCTCCATGTGATCAAGCTCTCTGCGTGGGCGGGGCTTCAGGAGTGACGTCAGACTCCTCCTGGCGCGCTGCATCAGCTGACCAGGATCGGTCCAATCAGAGCGCTTGTGTTTGCTGAGCTCGTGTTCGCTGCCGTAGTATGGGAAGATCAGTGGCTCTCCGTTGGCGTCACGCCGAAACACCACATTAGTGTGCAGCAGGCTGCTGAGCTCGCGGAGGAACGATGAGGAACGATTTCGTAGCTCATCCGGCGGGATGTGGACCACCAGAACCAAACTGCCCAATGCCAGCTTCTGCGGGACGTCATCAGCGCAGTCCAGACCGTCCCATTCACACTCTGCATTATTACAGCCCTGATCACAGTGACCATCCGCATAGTGATCCCTGCAGTACTGGTCATACAGCGGACTGCACACACAGACCAAGAGGAGTTATTATTGATCAGCTCACATTTCTCATCATGCATTTGTTTACTTTTTATTATTATTTTTATTATTATTATTATTATTATTATTATTATTAGGCAGATACTTTAATAACAGTAAGTACATGACATGTAAAATATATAGTATAATCTGCTGGTTTTAAACATACAGAATAATAATGGAATGCAGTCATGTAAACAACCGTAACATTATAACCCTTAACATATATATTTCATATATTGTAACATTTAACCTTTATCCCAATCCAAATTGACCCCACATACAAACAAATAAGAATTATGCTAATTAATGAAAACGGGGGAGGTTATTTTGATTATTCAGTAGCATTGGTAACACTTTAGAATAATGGTACATTAGTTAATGCATCTACTAACAATAAGTATGAATAATCTTGTAAAGAATTTATTTATGAAAGTTGAACAATATCTAATGCATTGTTAAAATTGTGCTTATTATCATTAGTTAATGCACTGTTAACAAACATTTTTTAACTTAAATATTATTAATGTCAGCAGACATGAATAAATACCGTAATAAATGTATTACTAATACTTTGCTCATGTTAGTAAATAGATTAAATAATATTAATTAGTGGACCATTATTTTAAAGTGTTACCATAGAATTTATTAAGTTTTAATAAGCAACTTATTAAGTTTTTCTCCCTAAATTGGTCCATGACAATAAATTTAAAAAAGCATTAAAACATTACCACAACATACAACAAAAATAGTAAAACAGTAAAATAGTAGTAAATAGTAAAAGCTGAATGGTAAAAAAAAATAAAATAAGAATAATGTTTAGAATTAATTTAGTATAATTAATAAAAGTATCAAATGTATTTTTCTGCAGTTAATAAAAATGTAAATGAAATTCTTGATGAAGAAATTGCTAAAATATTTATTTTTTAAAAATTCTTATTGAATATAGTATAGAAAAAATGTATTTATTATAAAGTATTAAAATACACTAAAAAGAAAATAAAATAAAATGGTGAATATTTACTTATTAAAAAATAACATTTAAAATGACAAAAACAAACAAACAAATAAACAAATATTGTAAATAATATAATTATTCTAAAGTAATAAACAAATATAAATAAATAATATATAGATAATATAAATAAATATTATATGAATAATACAAATAAATAATACAGAAATAATATAAATAAATAATATAGAAATAATATAAATAAATAATATAGAAATAATATAAATAAATAATATAGAAATAAATGTTATATATATATATATAGAGAGAGAGAGAGAGAGAGAATATAAAAATATATAAATAAATTATTTATAAATAATATAAATATTATATGAATAAACTATATAAATATATCATTTTATTTATACATTTTTTGAATCTATGATTGTATTTTCAAAAGTTTAATTAAGCCAAATCTTAGAAATAAACATTAAAAACACTGTAAAAATAATAAATATAAAAACAGCAAAACATAATTAAAACAAAAAAAAAATGTATAAAAAAGTTAATAATTAAGCACCATGACAAACAAATTGTTCCTTACTTGCACTGTCCCTCCAGCCTCTGACAGTCAAATCCGTCATAAAGACAGCCCGCGGTGGCGCACTGCTCGTCGCATTTCCCATCATTGAAGTATCTCCAGCACTGCAGGGCGGCGCTACAGTTCTGCCAGGGGTCATCGAAATTCAGAGAGCAGTCTCCGCCGTCCCATCCGCACGCGTGATTATTACACTGCGTATCACAGATGGCGTTTCCGCCACGTCCTTCGCATTGGGCGATTTCGCAGCGGATTTCCACTTCGACTGGTGGCGCGATGTCTCGGCCCTGCCCGCCACTGAAGGAATAATCCAGAATGTGGCACAGCAGCCCGTTGAAGTTAGCCGGGCAGGAGCAGCGGTAAAACGGAGCATCGCTGATTGGCTGGCAGGTGCCGCCGTTGTAGCACGGGTTGACGAGGCACGGCGAGTCCATGCGGGTTTGACATTCATGCCCGCTGAAGCCTGGTGCACACAGACAGCGAGGGCTCAGGTGCCCCGACACACAGGTGGCACCGTTACGACAGCGCAGCGAGCCACAAGATTGAGAGTCATACTCGCAGGATGAGCCGGAGTAACCCTGAGAGGGAAACACACGGAAGAAAATATTAGAAAAATAATGGAAGCTGCCAGTAGCCCTGAGAGTGAAAACATCACTGGAATCATCACTCAACACCTCATTGGTTGAAAATTACAGACCAGTCTCTCTCCTTCCTTTTATTGTCAAAACCACTGAAATATCCACATTTTTATCCTCTCGCAACAACCTGCTGGATGCAAACCAATCAGGTAACGGTAAATGATACGGTAAATCTCCAGACTCTACTGTCCACCCTCTCCTCACTGGAACCCCGCTCTGCTGGTTGGAGTCTTACCTCACCAGCAGATTATTCAGAGCTGCCTGGAGAGAAGAGGTATCCAAAGGTCATCAGCTGGCCACTGGAGTACCTCAGGGTTTTGTTCTAGGTCCCCTACTATTCTCTCTTTACACCACATCACTGGGATCCATCATTCAATCCCATGGCTTCTCACTGTTATGCCGATGACACGCAGCTCTATCTTTCATTTAATCCCAAATGTTAGATGGATTTATAGGATATGGAAATTTACAGTACCCAGGAGAGTAAAACACAGGCAGAAATCAGATGTTGGATGGCATTTATGGGATGTTGGCATTTATGGGATGTTATGGAAGTTCAGATTACAGGTTTAGTCTTGGTTTTTACTCACAGGTTGGCATTTGCAGATGTATCCGTGTTTGGTGTTGCTTGCCACGGCACACGTTCCTCCGTTTTTGCAGGGCGTGTCCTTGCAGCCGTTGAAGACTGTTTCACAGCGCTTGCCTGTGAGATGAAAAAACATGAAAATGTTAAAAGACGTGTAAAATGAATGTTTACTTGGGTAATTAATTGGGTAATTTATTCTAATGTATAGTTACTTGGTGTGCAAATCTAAGTATAATTCGTAGTTTTTTGGTTGTACTGAGTGCTATTGAAATGCATAACTAAATACATTTTCAAATAGTAAACGTTTCAATTAGTGCTGGGCCGTTATTGGCATTAACACAAGACTCTTATTGCACGATATTAAAATAAATAAATAATTAAATAAAAATAATAGCGCCATTAATCTATTCTCAAAGTTGGGTTGTGAGCGGAGTCTATTCTACGCAAGCTATGGTGACTTTCACCTTGATATTTTAGCGCGGATGTATACCTGACCAGTGAGCCGTCTGAAAAAAAAAAGTGCCCTTCTGGATCAAATCAGCAGGATGCCTGACTTTAGCTGCAGTTCGGCAGTTTCACTTTAGCATTTCATTCATGCCCCTGTGACAAACTGTGGTATTAGATGCAAATAAGGAGTAAGGACTGGTCAGAGTGTTATATGCAATAACGCTCACCAAACGGATAGAAAAAAAACTTCCACTTTTCGTGATGTGCGTGTGTGTGTGTGTGTGTGTAGTGATTTACTGAAAGCTGCCTGTGTGGATCTTGTCGGAAAATGACGGAAAGTTTGATTGCAGTGTTTTCTTCAATAATGCCACTAATATATGCATACTCCACATGTTAATTCCATTTCTGTTCAGTTCAGTTATGACTTTAGTCGCATTAAGGTGATCAAAAATCTCTATTTACATTGTAGACTCTTAATCAGAGTATTCATATTAAAATCGTATTAAAGTATTGTTGCCCATGTAAACATACTCAATGTTTGACACACCATCAGGGCTCTGTGAACTTGGCTTTGCGAAGCAGCATTTTCTGTATGTGCGTACATCAAAAGCAAGTATGAAATCGCTGTTTGGAGCTTATGTAGGCCTACAGTTCAAATTCATGTTTAACTGAATTAACAGTTAGTAAACACAAGTACATCTTATTGAACATCATTTATTTTCATCACCATTTATCCTAGTAGAACACTTTCTCAAGCAGTTTGTGATGCATTTTGGAAACAAGAGATGAGCCCCTGGTCTAATGCGCCACCTGGCTTGAGAAACCCGTTCTCAAAGATTTATTATTTGGGTAGCTCACATATTCTGAATGCCTTCGGCAGAATTCAAATGAGTCATTTTAATCTAGATTAATTTCGAAATTAATCTAGATTAAAAAAAATTTAATTTATGCCCAACTATAGCTTCAACGTATCCCACTTAGATGGTTTTTCAAAGTTTTTTAAGAGCAATTTATACAAAAAAAATTTATGAATTAAACAAACATGTCGATTATATTTGTATAGTACTATATACTACACTATAGAATTATGTATTAAATATTTATTTATTTGTTTAAAAGAAAATAAAGAAAGAGAGAAAGAAAAAAGAATAAATAAATGAAAATAATAAAAAACATTATAAAATAATTAAGGTTATATAATTAATAGGTTAAATAAGCTTAAAATAATTTAGGCTTATTTTATTTAAGACTCACTAACAATGATCTACCAAAACGAATGGTGTTTTAATTTCTCATTCTTTCTTCCTTTCTCGTTCTTTATGAACTCATAAACCACAAAATACTAAAATAAAACAATAAAAATACTAAATGCTAAATGACTAAATGTAAATGTAAGTACAGATAATAATGAAGTAAAGCACAATAACAATCAGTGCTGTCAAATAACAGCCCCACACTAAAGACATCACTATGCTCTAACCACCATGACACATTCAGTGATATACAGTTGAAGTCAGAATTATTAGCCCCCCTGAATTATTAGCCCCCCTCTACATTTTCCACAATTTCTGTTTAACAAAGAGCAGATTTTTTTTCAACACATTTCTAATCATAATAGTTTTAATAACTCATTTCTAATAACTGACTTATTTTGTCTTTGCTATGATGACAGTAAATAATATTTGACTAGATATTTTTCAAGATACTAGTATTCAGCTTAAAGTGACTATTTAAAGGCTTAACTAGGATAATTAGGCAAGTTAGGGTAATTAGGCAAGTCATTGTATAACAGTGGTTTGTTCTGTAGACTATCAAAACACAGATTGTATACAAGGGCTAATAATATAGATCTTACAATGAGTTTAAAACAATTAAAAACTGCTTTTATTCTAGCTGAAATAAAACAAATAAGACTTTCTCCAGAAGAAAAAATATGATAGGAAATACTCTGAAAAATTTCTTGCTCTGATAAACATCATTTGGGAAATATTTGAAAAAGAAACAACAAATTCACTGGAGTACTTTTCTGTGTATATTGACGTACCGGTGTATCCTGTACGACACTCGCAGCGGAAGTCATTGATGAGCTGAACGCAGTTGTAGGATCCGCTGGGGTCACAGGGGTCCGACAGGCACTCGTTAACGTCGCCCTCGCAGCGTTCGCCCACAAAACCAGCCGGACACACACAACCATAACCACCGACACGATCCACACATCGCCCGCCATTAAAACACCGCGGCTCTCCGGTTAACGGATCCACAGACGGAGAACAGTCATCAATGTCAATCTCACAGTGAACACCTGAAAACGTGAGCAGAGAGAAAAGTCAAAACAGGAGCAAAGAGAAGAGAGTCAAAACACAAGCAGGGAATCAAAACAGGAGCAAAGAGAAGAGAATCAAAACACAAGCAGGGAATCAAAACAGGGGCAAAGAGAAGAGAATCAAAACAGGAGCAAAGAGAAGAGAATCAAAACATGAGCAGTGAAAAAGTCAAAACACAAGCAAAGGTAAAATAATCAACAGAGACAAGAGTCAAAATGCAAACAAAGCAAAAAGAATCAAACTACGAGCAGAGAAAGAGAATCAGATCAGGAGCAGAGAAAAGAATCAAATCAGAATGAGAGAAAGAATTAAACAAAAGCAGAGAAAAAGAATCAAAACAGGAGTAAAGAGAAAGAATCAAAACAGGAGCGGAGAAAAAGTATCAAACAAGTGCAAAGAGAAAAAGAATCAAATCCAGAGCAGAGAAAATCAAATCAGGAGCAGAGAGAAAGAATCAAACCAGGAGCAGAGAAAAAGAATCAAATCAGGAGCAAAGAGAAAAGAATCAAACAAGTGCAGAGAAAAAGAATCAAACAGGAGCAGAGAACAGAATCAAACCACGAGCAGAGAAAAAGAATCAAATCAGGAGCAAAGAGAAAAGAATCAAATCAGTAGCAAAGAGAAAAGAATCAAATCAGTAGCAAAGAGAAAAGAATCAAATCAGTAGCAAAGAGAAAAGAATCAAAAAAGGAGCAGAGAAAAAGAATCAAATCAGATGCAAAGAGAAAGAATCAAAACATGAGCAGAGAAAAAGAATCAAATCAGGAGCAGAGAAAATAATCAAACCAGGAGCAGAGAAAAAGAATCAAAACAGGAGCAAAGAGAAAGAATCAAAACAGGAGCAAAGAGAAAGAATCAAAACAGGAGCAAAGAGAAAGAATCAAAACAGGAGCGGAGAAAAAGTATCAAACAAGAGCAAAGAGAAAACGAATCAAATCCAGAGCAGAGAAAATCAAATGAGGAGCAGAGAGAAAGAATCAAACTGGAGCAGAGAAAAGAATCAAAACAGGAGCAAAGAGAAAAGAATCAAATAAGGAGCAGAGAAAAAGAATCAAATCAGGAGCAAAGAAAAAGAATCAAATTAGGAGCAAAGAGAAAGAATCATAACAGGAGCGGAGAAAAAATATCAAACAAGAGCAAAGAGAAAAAGAATCAAATCCAGAGCAGAGAAAAGAATCAAATCAGGAGCAGAGAAAAGAATCAAAACACTGCAGAGTGAAGTATTGTATGATGAATCTGTTGTATGTGAGAGTGTGTACCTTGTGTTCCTCGTGGGCAGGAGCATTTGTAGGTGTTCACGAGGTCAATGCAGGTTCCTCCATTCTGGCAGGGCTGAGAAAGACACTCGTTGATCTCCTTGCTGCAGTTCATACCATGATAACCAGGAACGCACTGAGGGAGATGATGAACAGACGTTAAAAACCCCAAAAGAGCAAACCGAACTAATGGAAAGACAATGGAAACCTATGGAATGTCCCCGCAATTCACAAAAACAATCCTGAGAGAGTATGTGTGTGCGCGAGAGAATGGGTTGCAAGTCGTTTTGGATCAAAGCGTCTGCTAAATGCGTAAATGTGCATGACGGAGTGTTTATGAGAGAGAGAGTGTGTGTACCTCACAGCTGTATCCTCCCAGATAGTCTGTGCACGTGGCTCCATTTTGGCAGGGGTTCGGCTGACACTCGTCCACCTGCTCCTGACAGTAACTGCCGGTGTATCCAGCCTGACACCTGCACAGGTGTGTGTTTCCCGCATCCACACACTGACCCGCATGACGACACAAAACTGCCACAGACACACCTGACACACACACACACACACACACACAGGGCAACACAAATACACTTAATACACATCAATGAACATGTACACACAGAGATCACCTATATAATATATAACTGCAGGGTAACTGTTTATATAGAATAACTTTAACTGTTAAAAGCTATACAAATACACTTGAATTGATTTGAAGTGTTGTTTTTAGTACCTTGTTGTCTGGCGGCGACCTCACAGCTGACACTGGGCACGTCGCAGTAGATGCCCGTCCAGCCGCTGGCACACTGACAGGTGAAGGACGCCCCCTGCTGCCAACACGAGCCTCCGTTCTTACAGGGAGACGAGTCACACCAGCGCACAAGACTCTGAACACACCAACAACAAACACACGTCAATAAAACATGCACAAAAATACTCTCTTTCTTTTTTAAATACGGTCTTTATTCATTTTAGGAACTTTTAACAAGTACTAAAGAAAACAAAACAAACAAAATAATAATGAATAAATGCATTTACATACACGCAACTGTCTTTATTAACCTTTGAAATGTACTAAAGGTAACAAATCAAAACAAACAAGAATATAAAAAGAAAATAATAATAAAAACTGCAACTGCGAGTATATAAATAAATAAATATACGCATTTACATACACATACAATATAAAGGTAGCAAAACAATGGTATATTAATGGAAGGCGATACAAGACACAAGTTATATGGACAGAACACCACTATGACTAGTACTACTAAAATACTAAGGGCGTTCTGTATTTTTCCAATAATGAGCTATAAGTTTTGCATGTAATAAACAGGACTATCATTTTTAAATTAATTAATAAAAACATGGTACAAAATGTATTTTGTAGACAAATATTTAAAAAAATTACACTATTGTAATTGTTTATATAATTTATAAAGCTGATGACATTTAAAATACTAATAAACGTTCAATAACTAAACATATATTCAAATATTTATTAATAAATAAATAAAATAAATAAATAAATATACACACACAAATATATACACAAATATTTTTATAAAGAAATATAGATAACTATATGTAAGCAATATGAACTATTTTGCATTTATGAAATAATAATTAATATATTTTTTTAAATAATTATAAATATTGCTTAAATATATAACCATTATACATTTTTAAATCAATAAAATTATTTTAAAATACATATTTAAAAAGAAACTAAATATAATTTAGATGTTTATAATAGAATGTTTGCGTTTAATAGAAAATAAACCATTTTAAATAAAAAATAAAAGATATTTCGATAAGGGTTTATATAATGTATACTAAAAACTATAATACAGACATTTTTACGTACACATTATTTCTATAAAAATCTGCATGCTCATTTACTAATGCATCAAATTTTAAATAAGTATTGTCAAGAGGAGAAACAGTGGGTTTTAGTCTACCTGGCAGTTGAGTCCGGTGTAGCCGTGTGGACAGGTGCATTTATAGGTGCCGTATCCGTCCTGACAGGAGCCTCCGTTCTGACAAGGCCGAGAGTCGCACTCATTCACATCATGCTGACAGTAATTTCCGGTAAATCCCGGCAAACACACACAGGAGAAAGAGTTGATGCCATCCACACACGTCCCACCGTTAAAACACGAGCTGGAGAAGAGGAACAACAATTTCTTTTAATATATCTTTAACATTATGGTTTAGATTTTTAATAACTGGGTCAATGCATTTTAATTAAAACATGAATTTTACAGTAAAAGTATGATACCGCATATTTAAAATCCACTCAAATTAAAAATAAATGTACTCAAAAC